>NW_025336142.1:2178229-2213123 GCF_004798865.1 Varanus komodoensis
CTCTCTCTCTCACACACACACACACACACACACACACACACACATCAAGCAACTGAGAAGAATGAAAAGCAGCCTAGTAATAAACCCTTTCCTTCCAATTCACAACAGTTTAATTACTCAGAAATCACAGTTCTAAGCATTTTTATTAGCAGAGTGCTGCCATTTACTGTTTTCTAGCATCACCTATTTTCATGGCACTTTCCCAAGCGTGAGATTCTTAAACCAAGGGACTTCTATTCCCTAAGAAAAAATAGAAATGAAAGGGAGACGGCAGAGGAAGGCGAGGGAAATGCAGGTGGGGAAGAGAATGAAAGTATTTTGTTCAATGGGGAACGATATGGAGGCAGAGGGGCTGCCGAGTGAACAGGTGGCCAGGCCATGGTCCTTCCCAACAGAAGAGGAGCCTCGGCTTGGAAATCTTGCTGAGAAATCCCCGAATTCCCCCTGAAGATGCCTTCCGAAAACTCTCAGGCGGTCCTGTGGGACCCTGCAATGCACAGAGGTTCCTGGGGAGACTCAGGGATGTGGAAAGCAGAAATGCCAGCAATCGTTGTAGCAAGATTTCCAAGAAACTGCCCCAAGCACTTCCTTCGGCAGAAAGAAATCTGAGGAAAAAAGAAGGCGAGAGGATGGGGGTGACGGGACACAGGGTTCTCCAGGAGCACGCCCCATACCGCCGGAATGCCAAGGGAAACAGACATGGAGCCCCCCTCCTTCACAGTCCTTTTTATGGGACGCTTCCCAAGTCCCTCTGACATTTCAGGTTGGTTTCGCAGGCCCCTGAAGGAAACCTTTGCCAAAACGAGCTGAGCCTATTGCATCCATTCTTCCTTCCCTCAAGAAGGAAAAGAAAAAAAATCAGCCATGCTTACAATCTGAAAATCATGAACTTCTATAGCCTCTTCCTTCCCACTTCCAGTTTTAAAGGTCTCCTGGTTGTTCCTCGCATCTATTTCCATGGAACCTTCTTGGACTTGCCCATTAACACTCATCGTATAGTGTACATTGTAGACCTGGAACCAAAACAGAAATATTTAGGGAAGACTTTGGGGTCGTTAATAAAGTGCTTGGCATGTAGCTTTAACAGGACAAGTGATGCAATCTTGCATCTGGTGGAACCAAGGGCCCTAGGCCAGCTTTCTGGGTGATCTCAACGTTCATGCCAAAGCCTCCTAGTTCAGGTGGCCCCAAAAACCTATCACCCCAAAGGTTAACAAGTTAGTCATGTTTAGCCCTTTCTGGATGACTCTGACTGGCTCTAACCTTACGTGTTGGTGTGCACCTTCCATGATTTTGTCCAGCTGCCCAAATATTTCTCGGATCTTATTTTCACACGGCATGGAAGGCCTGCATGGGGAGTGGAGGAATTTGGAGTGATGCAAGGGCATGAGAACATCAGAACATGGGAAAACCCTGCTGGGTCAGACCCGAGGCCCATCTAGTCCAGCACTCGGTGGCAAACCCGGCTGCCCACAGGATCCCTCCAGCAGGACGGGTGCAAGACCTCCCCCTGCCCAGGCCCCTCAGCAATGGGTGTGTGCAGGCAGGCACCCCTGGGCAAGGAGGCAGCCCATGGCCAGCAAGGCCAGTAGCCGCAGACGGCCTCCTCAATCTGGCCATTCCCCTTTTAAAACCATCCAGATTGGCGGCCTTCACCGCTTCCCATGGTAGCAAATTCCACAGCGGAACAAGATGCTTTCATCTGTCCTAAATCTCCCACCCATCAGCTTCCTGGTGACCCCTTTGGGTTCCCTTCTTATGGGAGAAGAAAAGAGCGCCTCCTTCCGACTTTATCCACCCTGCGCTCGGAGACCTCTGCCCCGTCTCCTCTACCCTTTTCTCAGCTGAGCAGTCCCAGCCGTTCGTCGCAGCTGCTCCTCAGGCGAAATGCCCGTCTCTCTGCTTTTTTTTGTTGCCCATCTCTGTACTTTTTCCAGCTCAGTAATGTCCCTTTTCGGGTAAGGCAACCAGGAATGAGCACGGTATCCCAAGTGCGGCTGCTGCAGATAGGACCTCTGCAGTCCCATTTTCTGCCCCGTTCCTAATTATTCACAGCGCGGGGCCGCCGCTTCTTCGCCACAGCTGCGCGCTGGGCCAACATTCCCACCGCCCCAAGATCCCTTTCGTGGCCTGGACTTGTTGCCCCGGGGGGCACTGCGCACGTGCACGGCCTGTGCAAATACTCAGCCGCCCAAGCTGGATTTTAGTTTTGCTCCTAGCCACACCTTCTATCATGCCTTGGCCGTAAAAAAGCAAGGGGGAAAAAATGTCCACCCTTGGAAAGAGAGGGAAATGAAATGCCTGATGCATATGGATGAGTCCCAAGAAGAAATCTTAAGTAAGCTTGTTTCTTGTTCAAACTTTTCTGGCTGAATTATAAATGAAACCTGGCAGAATAAGGGAGGGCTTATTCTGTGCTTTAGCGTGGAAACATCTGGGATGCAGTTCCTGAAAGGGCCACTTTAGTTCTCGATATTTTGCTTCCTCGATATCACGAAGTTACAAGATGCACCGCATATATTCCATAAACTCCGGTTATATCCTGATTTGTATTATTCTCAGAGGTACAAAGAACGGAGCTTAGCTTGGGGAAACTCACTCGATGTAGCAGATATGATGTGCTATTCGGGTCTGGGGGTGGACGGTGAGTAGGTAAAGGCTCCCTTGGGAATACACAACTCAACCAGGACACATCCCTGATTTTTAAGGCCTGGTCACAAATCTGCTTGAATCTCTATTTTAATTTTCTGATTAGTTTTCAATCCAAAATACAGCCAAACCATACAAAAATGTCTCAAGTTAAACATACAGGTAAAAGATTTTAGGCTTTATTTATTTTAAGATTTATTTTCGTCCTGCTTGCACCTCTGACAGAATACAGCTGAAGCTTCCAGGATGACCCAAGCCTTCCATTCAGCCACCTTTTCAGAGCAATAGTAAGGTGAGTTCTACCACACTCCCCCCCTCTCCTCTCCAGAATGGAGTGGCCAGAGGCAGCTCCATGCCTGACATGGAGGAAGGACGCTTGGTGCTTTTGAAAATCAAGTCTGGCTGTGCCGGCCACCTGTCCAGTGATCCAGTTATGCTAAGAGCTGAAGAGCAGAATATTCCTGAAAGCCAGGTAAGAGCGTGACCCCTTCCAGGCAAGGCAAACGGGATGTGTGTTTACCACACACACAGCGGGTGGCTTGGAAGAGTGGTCCGTGCAGCAAGGGACCGCAGGAGAAAGAGCAGGGCAAGCTGGAGACGTTTTGCCAGTGGGCTAGTGGGCCACCTCGACCCGCATTGACGCGCAGCGTGGCGGAGGCTGGCCAAGCCGCCCTGCTCTGGGGCAGAGGAGGCTGCCTGAGGGCGGAGGTGCGCTGAATCCCGGAACAACGCGCTGCCCCCCCAAGGCCCCGCTGCCCCAGGGAGAGCCCTCCTTGCTGGAGGACACCCGAAGGAACCCAGTCCCGAGAGCCCGGTCCTCACCTCCTTGTCGTTCCCCTTCCAGTAGTAGGAGGCTCCCATGGCTCCCAGCAGGAGGAGGATGGCTCCACCGACGAGCACCATGGCCCCGATCCTGAGCAGCTGCCCGGTGCTGGCGGGCTTGGCCATCACAGTGAAGTATGCCTGCAGGGGGGGGGGGGGGCAGTGTGAGGACAGCCCTGGCCCCCGGTCCGTCGGGGTCCCTGCTGGGCTGCCGAGCCAAGTGGCAGAGGCAGGCCTGGCCGGAGTCTTCTGCAAGTTTGCTCCAAAGTCAGGCTCTCCACATCCGTGGGGCTTACTTTGTAGTAAGTGCGCGCTGGATAGCGGCCTTACTCTGGAATTATTCTCATTCTCTTTCCCCTGGATTGCAACTGTTCTGTAGGATTCCTTTCTAGGCAACGAGCTCTAAAAACTGGGAAGGCACCGTGCAGCTATGATCACAAATATTCCATTTATATCCCGCCTTTTCTCCTTTTGCGAAGGGCCCGAGGCTGCTTACACAGACTTCTCGTTAACCCCACAACAACCCTGTGAGGCAGGCGAGGTGCAGGGCGTGAATGGCCCAGAGTCATGGGGCAAGCCTGCTGGCTGTGGGGGGCTAGAAGCTGCACCTCCCAGGCTCTGCATGCACATGTGGGGCTCACCTCTCTCTGCATCGCACAGGTGGGCCGGGAGCTCGCAGGGCGCATGCACGGCCGACCGCAACGGGTGCAGCCTCCAAGCAGCCCTGCTATGGGGACACCTCTATGGGGACACCTCCCCTGTGCCCATGCCCCTGCTTTGGGACTGAGGCTGAAACCCAGAATGGCCAGGGCTGGGTGGGATGGGGTGCACCCGGGGCGGGGGGGGTGCTTTTCTTCTGCAAGCTTCCTGACCCATTCCTGGGACGCCACAGAAGGTCCCAATGATGGGCAGCCCTGCCTTGGTCCCTGCTGCTTCCAGCTCCCCCAGCCCTGCAAAACGCCCGCCAAGGAGGGCGGCAGAAGCACCAACTTGCTGGAGTTTCCCTTCCTGACCGTTTGCCAGTCCAGGAGCCCTCCAGGTCCTAACAAACGAGCATGTTCTGCTTTCTCGCTTTGCTAGAAGATGCCATCTCGGGGGATGTGGGGGATAGGACTGCTGAGGCAGAAGCGGTCTCCACGTACTTAACGGGGCTCAGTCTAGGCTTCTTGGTTAAAACGCGACACACCTACCCGCTGCTCATCTCAGCCCGAGGCACTCTGTACATGCTCGGCGAGGCATGCACTCGGTGCCCCGCGCTTGGAGCGCGCCTGGGCTTTCGGGGCAGCAGCCGGGGCCGCGCCAGAGCGGGCGCAGCCCCGCGATCGTGCTGGGGGCGAGGGGGCGCACGTCGGGGGGGGCCCGGGAGGTACTCACAGGGGGCAGCGGGCACCGCTCGACGTCCTCCGGCCCCGCCGAGGCGATGGGCACCTTCTCCAGCCGCTCCGCCATCCGCGCCGCTCCGGGACTCCTTCCCGCGCGCCCCCGCCGTGCGCCCCGACGGGGCGGCGCGTCGGGGCGAGGGGAGGCGAGGCGAGGAGGCGCGGCCACGTGGGAGGCCGGGCCGGGCAGCCCGCCAGCGGGGCCTCCGGGCGCGGAGACAACGGCCCTTTCAGCGTCCCGCCGCAGCCCTCCAGCCGCACGCAGCCGGGGCCGCCGAGCCCGCCGCGGGAAAGCCGAGCCCAGGCGCAAGGGGCGGCTCGGCTCGGCTCGCTGCCCCGCTTCTGCCTGCGTGAGGCGCGCCGGGCGATCTTCTGCAGGGGCTGCTGGAGAAAAGCGCCGGCCGGCTGGGGGCGCAGCCGTCGCGGGGCGCCTCGCCCTTCCGCCGGGGTGCTGGCCTTTGTCCCGGATAGCCGGGCTCGGGAGGAGGGCGGGCTGGAGGGGCCCAGGGGCGGGCTGCCTAGTGGGGAGAGGAGCGCAGCCCTGGACGCTCTAGCTGGATGCGAGGAAGGCGCACATTGCGAGGCCGCGTCCCCGAAGGCGCGGACGCAGTTGCTCGGGCGTCCTGCCTGCCGGTGCTCAGGATCGGGCGATGAGTTCTGGAGATCCAGGCACTGGGAATGCAGGCGGGCAGTCGGGTTCCCCTTGCACCCCTGGATCCGACCCTGGCAAGGCAGAAGCACTGCCTCTGCGCTCGCCTCCCGTGGCATCCACGCCACCCCCAAGGCCCCAGGGCCCCGGGCGAGCCGCCCTCTCCCGCCACGCGATGCCCACTCGTGGGCCGGTTGAGCGGGCGCGCAGCCCGGCTGTGCGAGGTGCGTGAAGCCAGGAGGGAATCTCACCCGGATTTCTCCTGCTCTGGCCAGCCACTCCCGGACTTGCAGCCGGTGGGCGACCGTCTTTCCGCAGCCATCCGGAAATAATCCTGCTCTTCCAAACAGAGAAGAAAAATGTCCCGCACGTCTGCGTTACCTGAATCAGACGGTGAGGCCCTCGGTGCGCATTTTGCACCAGCAGAAGCTGCCCGGTTGTGCACCTTCTTGAATTTCGTGGATTTGCGTTTTTGCAGATGGACCCGAGGCGGGTCTGATTGGTGGCACCATGTTGCCAAAATAGCGGCATTCTTTTCTTTGCGTTCTCTGTTTGGCTGGGGTTGTGGTGATGGGGAACTCACCCAGAAATTCTTCACATTCTCCGTCTCGTTAATCTCACTTGGCAACAGACATCAAAGGGCACGCCAAGATTGTCACATGAAATTGGAATTTAGGCTGCCACCTTACAACAGTGGCATCTACGTGAGCCTTCTGTGCTCACTTTACCGGTGGCATTTCCCATCTTGTGAACAGAGTCTTGCAAACCAAACAGAGCTGGAGTGTGGAAGTAGACAAAACTAAACCAGGGCCAGGGAGGCAATATAACAGGTGTGTTGCTTGATCTATATTTGTTTGCTTAATTTATGAAATTACACCAAGATGGATAGCAGCAGGATCCCGTGACTGAATTTTCAAGTTCTTATTTTTTCTGTAACTTTGATTAAAGCAGACATGCTGGAAAGGGGGCTGGTGAGGTCCTTCCGCATTGTTTTCCTGATCCCATCCCGCCGAACATGGTGTGATGCTACCAACTGGTTATGACCATGCGGCGGATGCGAGACGAGGCTGTTTCTTTTGGTGCTCGTGGGGGAAGGGCCAAGGGATGTCCTTTTTCCCAAGGGTGGAGACAGAGGCAGAGGGCTGGGGCCATTCCACAGCATCTGGCCTGCTTCCCTAGGATAAGCTTTGGAAAAACTAATCACTGGTTTTTGCATGGTTTGAATGGGAAGCATCCGATTCTGGGATGCACTTTCTCATTGGCCTCTGTCATCCCTTATGCACCTTCCCTTGGAGACCAAGAAAATATTTGTCCTCTTTCTGTACACACATTAAAGTGAAGGATGAATCTATTGACAAATCAACATGCATATATGCAGCTCAATTTTTTAAAAAATGTGTTTCTTTAATGTCTCTGCTTTAGCTGAAGTGCTCTGAGCAGTTAATTCATAAAACAGACAGTACAATCAACCACACATCCCCTCCCCGTATGCAAAAATGTTAAAACAAATTAATGGCACTTAATATATGATGCAAGGTAGACCTGTAAAAACATGTGCAGCGGGAAGGTCACTCAAGCCCTTAAATGTCCTTGGGCATCTTCAGTGCCTCAGCAGAGAGGACTGTCTTAATCCGGTGCAGAAAGGAACACAAGGTTGGTTCCAGGTGGGCCTCAGCAGGGAGATTATTGAGCAGTTTGAGGGCCACCACCGTAAAGGCCCTGCCTTCTGCGGCTGCCCCCTGTGCTTCCCTCGGACATGGCACTCTGAGAAAGGCGCTGCATGTTGGCATGGTATCGGGGGTGGCGGGGGAAGCAATGCAATCAAGTATTGTGGTTCTGGCCATTCATTGTTATCGTTGTTGTTGTCGTTGTTGAAGTTGAGATTTCTGACAACCTGCTTGATGCGTACTGGGAGGCTCAAGATTGGGGTTTGTTGCAACATTATAAAGACAGGAAAGAAAATTCGGGAAAGAAGGTGAGGTGGCTGCGTGGGGCACATTAATTTATTACCACAGTTATTTTATTGTTATGAACATTGGCTGCGAAGCTACTTTTTAAAGTGTTGTCGTGTGGAAATTCTCTCCCACGCATGACGTATCCCTGAGAGGCAGCGAGCCTCTCATTTCCACAGCCTGGGGTGTGGTTTGGGGTTATTTTTCCTTACCTTGTAGAGATAAGTTTTTTTGGGGTTGTCATTCTTTCCTGAGCAGAGTGAACACTCATAAATACGCATTGCCCATCGTTTCGGGAGGTTTGAAGCGCTGCCCACCCTCAGGGCCTGCTTGAAGCTCTGCTGCAGGTGTGCCAACCAAGCCTAAGGCAAGGTGGAAACGGATGTGAATCCTGCCTCCCCCTCCACCCTGGAAGCTTTTAGCACTTCAGACGCCCAGCAGAAATGGCGCAATAAAAGATTGCACCTCATCTAGTATGCATCACTTGTAAAAATTAAATGAAAGATTAATTTCATTTCTGAAAAAGACGTCTGGTTCCTTTCTGCCCAGAGCTCCTGCGATGCCTCCTTTCTCCGTCTGATTTTGATAAAGAGACTCTCTCTTGAAATATCTTGGGTTTCAAGATAGCCTTGCAATTCCCTCTTTTAAAAAATAGGTATTGTGAATGGGAAAAGCAACTACCCCAGAAGAATTAAGCCATGGGCCTTCCAAGGAGCCTTCCCTTTCTCTTATGTAATGGATCCAACCCTCGTGAGTGGAGCCGGCTGGTGCCGGAGGCCAGACTTGATGGCCTGGGAGGCCCCTTTTGACTCGCTCTGTTTCTATGTTTCTTCCTCCCCAAATGCACGTCTTTGTTCTGCCTGATATCTTCAGAAAGCCAGTGCCAAGACGTCATTGATGTCAGTTCAAAATTACACCCAACATTGTTCTCTGGCATCGAGTCTTCCTATTGTTGCAGAAGAAAACGCCAAGGTCCTACTTTGTGTAAGCACAGGCTGGCTTTTCTGTCAATTTCTGTCATTAGCAATCAAATACTCCCAAAATCTTAAGAAGCACAGATGTTGCTGAAAACGAATGCAATCACAGTTCATTAGATCGGAAACATGGCATTCTTTGTGAATCTCTTAATTGGCTTGTCCCTGGATGGAGGGATACTGTTGTAGCTCATTTCTAATGATAAGTCCTCTGATCGTCTTCATTAGCAAGCAATTTACTATCCCCAAAAGGGGAAGGGTGTATGTGGTTGCTGCCTGTTCCAGCAAATGCGGGAATTCATGGCTTTGATCAGGGTTGTGTGTGCGTTGCTTGACTGTACACAAGTGGCAGAGAATGCTAAATGTGGCATTGGATGCAGAAAATAGCTTCCTGAGAATCTCTGGGTTTGTTACTACAAGAAAAAAATCAAGTTTCTAGCCCTCATGGCTACAAAGGTGCTACATGACATCTGGTGAATCCCAGAAGCCAGGTGAGTAGTGAAGTATATAGGCAACGGTCTCACAGCAGGTCACACCTTCACCCGCCATTCATCCTTTTCATTGGGGATGCCAGGGACTAGAATCTTGATCACTCTGGCCCTCTTTTGTTTTGGTCAAAGCTCTTCTTCAGCATCTTCCATGCAGAATCTTGCATTCTCTGTGCAATCTGGGTGTCTGAAAATCACATTGCATTTTTGTTTGGTTGGTTTTGCAAGTAGGGGAGGGAAACCGCAATGACCCCTTCTTTTTTTTTTTAAATTTTAAGGCTGGTCTGGCTGTTCTCTCTCTTGCCTTGCTTTTAATTTTGCAATCCCACTTAGTGAGGGTAAACTTGGTTCAATTTTGCAGTCGCTTTTGGACTGCAAAATTGAGGTTCTGCATGGCTTGGCGAGCGAGGCTTTAAAATAAAATAAGCAGGGCTCCACTCACAGGCTCCAAAGCCAGGCCGTGGAACGCAGGGCCCAAAGTCTGCAGATCCCGGGGCCACAAAGGCTGACTTGCCACCACCAGCGAATGCCTCCTGTGAAACCTGGAATGGGATACGGGCTGCTCGGTGCAGTGCTCCCACCAAATCAAGCGTGTGCTCGGCAGCGCCGAGGCAAGCCGCTCCGCAGAAAGTCAGAGTGGCGGACCTTTCGCAAGGCAGCCGGCAGTGTGTCCAGCAGTACCAGCCGCTGGACTGGGCAATTTCCAGGGTATCTGCACGCAACCACAGAGTGTGGCACGTCTTGTGAGGCCCTCCCCTGCGTATGTTCACGGAATGGCGTTTCCTGTCCCTTCCCACTGGGGCCGTGGGCATTTCAAAGAAGCCACCCACGGGGAGGACTGGGCGAAAAGCACCCTGCAAGACACATCTTGGAAGCCTTCCAGCATTGTTTACGAAGCACAGAGAATGTGTGTCTTTCCTCTTCCCTGTTGTGAGAAATGAAATTTGACTGTTACTAAGTGGTAAGGTGAAAACCAAAGAAAGGGTGAAATGCGGGGCTGGGGTGGGATCACTGAATTCCTTCAGGCCAAAAGGCCTGAGGATGGAACCATGTAAACAGTTGTACTAAAAGTAATAGTGCTTCTTACATCCAAGTCCTGAAAAATACCAGAGAGGGTAAAAATCGGGGTGGGGGGCAGTGCTAAAACTGTCATCTTCAGTGGAAGAGAGCAGGAAATTGATTGCCTTTTACAACTGGCCGTAATGAGCCTGGAGGAAGGCCTGTTCGTCCGATCTCATCCTCCCACAAGATTTAAGAGGCAAGTCGGCGTCAAGTGAGAATCCACAAGGCCAAGCCGACCTGTTGAACTTTTAGAAGGAGCTGTGCATGCTTTATAGGTTCATGGATAGTAACTGACACCCCTCGCATAGGTAATGGACTCATTAGCATGAACATGGGATGTATGAGCAGGAGGGGGAACATATCGAGGGGTCGTATGATGTAGGAGGATGGAGAAGATTGTAACTTCTGAGTAGCCCAGCCAATGGGGGAAAAGAGGAAGGGTCTGCGAACTGGGAAAAGGGAATAAAAAGCAATGTCTTGTGTGCAACCGGTGTGCTGCCTGCGTGGTGGGCGCCCGCTCTTGCAAGAACGTATTAAACTATCACTGCTTGGTGCTTTGCCTCTGTATCATCACTACTGGGATTTCATTTCCTACATCCCTAAAACTGGCTTCTTTACATGAGGGTTTGTTTGGGTGTTTATTAAAAGTGTTTGCATCCCGCCCTTTTCAGTGTCTCAGGGCAGAGACAACGTGAATAGGCAAGGCAGCTCCGGGGTTGAGTGGGCTTGTGCCTCTCCTCGTGTATGCTGGCCTGCCCTGCCGGGGCAGATGGGGGTGGACGAGGCCTCGTGCAGAAGCAGGGCTCTCTCTCAAGAGGCCCACCTTTCCGTGGGGCCTCGGTCTGGTTCCTTGCAGCAGCTGGAAGGTGGAGAGATCAGCCCTGCTGGCTTCACATCTTTGATCCAAGAGGCCTGCAGGTGGCAAGGAGTGGAGCCACGGCCCTTTGGAGAAGGCTCGCTCCCCCAGTTCCTGCTTTGTACCTAACAGTTCCCCCCCCACACACACACACACACACTAGCACAGAGGAAGGAAGGCCGGCAGTTCGCAGCATGCCCTGGCTGGCCAGTCCAGGCCCCTAAACTGGTTTCTTGCAGGGCTCTTTTGGAGCGAGAGCTCTTTTGCGCAAGGCATCAGCTGCATGCTGCTCCTGCCCCACCAAGGGCAAGTTATCATGGCTTTGCGCAGCATGACGACCCATCTTGAGGTGCTGGGAGGCACAAAATGCTCCATGAATCCTAGAATAGTGGAGCTGGAAGGGGCCGTGAAGGCCATGGGGCCAACCTCCTGCTGTTGCAGGACTCCAAGTCACACCATCCCACCCAGACGGCTGCCCAGTTTCCCTTGAATGTCCCCAGTGGTGGGAGCGCCCCCACCTCTCCAGGCAGCTGGTCCCACTGTCCTATTGCTCTGACCCTGAGGAAGCATTTCCTGATGTCCAGCCTGGATCTGGGTTGTTGCAGCTTGAACTGGTTATTCTGCGTCCCACACTCTGGCATCAGGAAGAAGAGATCTTGACCTTCCTCTTTGTGGCAGCCTTTGGGGTACTTATAGAGGAATACCACGTCCCCCCAACAGATGGTCAGGCTCTTTGCTTGAGGCCGTCTCCCTCCCTGCCTCCCTCTAATTCCTCCAGGAACCATCCCAGGGAAGAGTACAAGGAGGGATGAGAAGGCCTTCACAGCCGAGAGGCTGAGCCCATTTGGCTTGCTGCTGGTCCAGAGAATTGTCTGCTCATGTCCTGAAGCTCGGCCAAGATGGCGGGGGAGGGGGGCTGCTGACCATGAGGTGCGTCCCGCTATTAATCCATGCGCTGAATCGTGCCCTTAAAGGAGTGTTGTGCTTAAAGGTCCCTAAAGCTTTTTAAACCACTCCTTTTACCTGTGGTGTTTAGTGAAGTTTCTTGGTTGCTTAAGTCTACTGCTTGATGGACTTCACAACCCCGGCTTTTATTTGTTGTGAGAGGGCATGCTACTTGGTATGAGGCCTGCCCTGGGGCAGCTCGGTGCTAAGGATGTGACTTGTGCATGCAACTCATGATTAATTAAGGAATAATAAACATACCTTTCCCCAGTGGAGGAAGATAGGATTCTCCCTCTCTCTTGCTCTGCCTCAGCCCCAGCATCTTCTGCAGCCTTCCCACGCGACTTTCGGATGCTCCGGCACAGCCTTCCCCTTCGTTGCGGAAAAGGCTGGGAAGGACCATTGAATTCCAGCTCAAGCCTGAATTACGGCTGCTTCAGTTAATTTGTTCTGTAATTTTTGGAGCCTTCATTGAATTGTTATGACATTTAATTGAACTTGATTTATTGCAAGACACATTAAGAGCCGTATGGTGGAACACGTAAATACACAAGCTAAGTATAGATAAGCACATGAAAGCATCAGATCACCGCATCATTCCTCATGTTACACCCACAACGACCCTTGGAGGTAGTCCATCAAGACCAGACAGAGTCACTCCCATCTTACTGTATGGCTAAGCAATGACTAAGTGCAGTGGAAAGCAATGAGACTTACAGTAGGCTGGGCCTAAATGTTAGTAGCATTGTTATTAAGACACATTTGTCCCTCTTTTTTTCTCTTGCAAAGATGCCCAGGTCCTGTTCATCTCCATTTTATCATCACAGCAACCCTGCGAGGTAGGCCAGATAGGCCGTAGCTGGTCCAAAAGCACGCCATGAACGAACTTCATGGGTGAGTGGGGATTTCCCCAGTCTCAGTCTAATACGAATATTTAGGGATTAAAAATCTTCTGTGTTTTCCACTAAATAGAGCCAGAACTATAGAGGTATAGGTGCTGAGGCATAGGTGCTGTCTACACATCTTCTGCAATGCGCTGAAACCCTCTGTTTCAGAAGGAAAACAACCCCCTATCGTTGCACGTGCGTGTTGCTTGCACATACACCTACTCTGCAGGGGCCTCGTATCCCCAGGGCCTCTCTGTCCGTTGGAAGCGTGTCTGTGTGTGCGTTGGGGCAGACGGGGCTCGGTGTCGCTGTGAACCATGGCACGAAACCCACTGGCGCACCTGCAAGTCAGCTGTATCTCAGTGGCTCCTCCTGACGGTGTACTGGGATGGGCAGAAAGGCCAAGAAAGACACCCCCGTGCCCCTCAGAGGACCTCTAAGGACCTGGAAGCAGAAGCTTCAGAAATGGCAGGTTACACACCTCAGGCAGGACAGCCCCTTGTATTGGCAGTGTCTACTTTAAAGGTTTCAATTTGTCTTTGGGAGACACCCCCAGGAAGGCTAAAGATGGGTGCCTGTGTCCTGTTAGGCTGACCGCCTTCTTGATGCCCACACCTGCCCTGGAATGACTGAAATCCTGAAACCGGCCCCAGCGCCACGAGATCTTCCAGCTTTGTTTCGAATTTGCATCTGAAAGGGCCGATCATCTCACTCGGAAGGGTGGCCTTCCATGCATGCTCAAGACCTGGCTGGAGGACACTTCCCTTGTGTGTGGCTGGGACACACTGGGAGTTTTAGGACCGACGAGGGCACGTTCGATGGCAGTTTTCCACCCTGCTGGAGCCACGAGGCCCCTCCGCTTAGTCACCGGAGGCCTCTCTCCCGCTTCGTTCACACTAACGCAGAAGCCCGGAGGATGTTCCAAACTTGCTTCCAACTTGCGAAGACTGGGGCCCTTTTAAAGGTCCTTTGCATATTCAGATACCTTACTCGTTTTGTTCAATTAACACAGTCCTAATTGGAGACAAGCTGGGAAATTGTACAGAGGAAACGCCAGAGTGACTGCTGCTCCCACAATCCCCGGGAAGGGGGTGGAAAGGCCAGATCCGAGCTGTCTCCTTGACGGAACGCGTGCCACACCGATCTGCCGGCATTCCTCGACAAATAAGAAAACATCTTTCTTTCCCCAAGCTGTAGCTAATTTGGAGGTTGTGTGAGCTGACATGCAGCTTGATTAAAACGACCCCGGGCTAGCAATTCTTTTTAGACAGCTCAACGATCAAAGCGGTTCAAGACCTTCTGTAGCTTGTTCATCTCCCAACATCCCTTGTAGAAATGAAAAGGGGCTGTGTGCTTTACATCTGTATCGACATATTTGAAATATTTTGCCTGTGCTTTGCCTCCGGTGCCTTCGCCCGCACAAGACCCAACAAAGGAGTCCCCCTTCCACTTTCTAAACTTGTGCGCAGAAGCTCTCGATTTTATGCCTGCTAGGAAGATTCAGGGAAATAATAGATGGCTCCACTCGCGGCCTACAATACCCAAGGCGCTGCACAGATCTTTCAGCTGCGCATTCTTTCGGTGGCCTAGATAATATTGCCCTTTTTCTCTCCTTGGCAAGCAAGCTGCTCTCTTTTCATTTTCCCCCCACCCCAAGCTCTGCCAGTTTTCGAAATCAGCCTGCATCTTTTTTAATGCCCATCATACCACTTAGATGCCTGAAATTCAGGTGACCCTATAAAGGCATCGGGAGGCAGAATGACATGGTGGTGGGCAAACTTGAAAGAAGGAACCATCCTGGTTGCAGTTTACGGATTCCATGTGGAGGGCGCCACTTTCTAATGTTCTCTGGTTTATAACAACAGTACATAGAAATAATGCTACACAGAAACATTCCCTGCCATAGGAAACAGACATGCCTGGCTGACTCTACCGTGTTTTCCATTTGCAGGGAGATTTTAGGTACAGTGGAAAATAAGAAAAGGTGACCTTCCCCACCAGTTCTTCAAAGCAGTCTGTTTTACTGCCTCGTTCTTTTCTCCATGTATAAATCATGCGAAGCAGCCAGATGCAAATGAGGAAGGTGAAAACTGGATTTGGCCACTTGTATATTCCTACTTGGTGCTGTGACGGCTACGTAATTTCGATGCGGCCAGAATATAAGAGCATCGGAAGAGCCACGCTTGCTATGCAAAGACAGAATGTAGAGGAGAGCACTCCTGCCCGTGTGCAGAACTGTGATGGACAGTGCACGTTCTCTGGGGCTGATTACTGTGTGTGTGTGGGGGATTCATAGCGGGTGGACAGGTGCGCTTAGCAGGCAGAGCGCTGAGCAAGAAGAGGCAATGCAGAGTCTCTAAAAGGGGTGCGGCTTCGTCTATGGGAGGCCAGCCACCTGCGTGACCCTTTCTCCGAGACGCAGGCATTTTCACGTGGGGGTCATATGTGTGGAGCAGCTAGTGTGAGATAGGACAGCTCGCTTGTATCAGTTTATCTGGGGCGTTACATCCTGCCCTTCAGCAGATTCTTGGAAGAAGGCAGAAGATCAAATGCAAGAGTACAAATGCATGTCAGATGTACAGTGAGATCAAAGCCACCCAAGGCTCCCCAGCAAAGCTTCAGGGCTGTTCTACCGGGCATGGATCCTCTGCTTGGTATTCTCTGCTCACTGGTCAGATCTGCTTCTGTGCTTGAACAGCACCTTGGGTGAGTTTTTTTTGGAGCAGGGAAAATGAGGTATTGAAGTGTAAAAGCAGGAGAAACAGCTTTTCGTCTACTTGGCCACATCATGGTGCCAACTAAAGTGACACGATGGCAAAGAAGGCAAACCATTTTGCTAGCCCTCGGATGGCATTTCTGCAACGAAACTGAAAGTAGGCACAGATAATTAACACCCTGTGTAGAAAGAAACGAAGTTATCAGCCTTGTGTACGAAAGCCCAAACATCAGCGTATAAGCTGGCAGAAATTAGAAGACCTGAAAAATTAGAAAAGGCCCTAACCTGAAATTAGTGGCATCAACAGGAGTGATAAGTGAGCCCCTTTGGAGGAAGCGGGTGCCACCACTGCAAAGCCTCTCCCCAAGGAATCAGCTACTGCAACTCACCTGGCAGTGGTACCCGAAACAGCCCCAGGTGAAGGGACTGGGCAGGTGCGGGTGGAGATAAATGATCCTCAGCTGTCACTGGACTTTCAGGCACCACCTCTTTGAATTGCACCTGAAAATGAACCAGGAGGTGGTGCAGTCAGCAGTCTATTTGTGAAAGGTGCTGGCACTGTATAACCCACCGAATCAGCTCAGGTTGATTGGTCAAAGGATCTGGCTTCTAGGCAGGTTTTCTTCCCTGGGTTTGTGCTTTACCAGCTTCTGCCAGGATGACGGATGACTCCTTGCCCAGCAATTCCTCCCAGCAAAAGTTAAATCCCTTTGATTTCTAGCACACACTCACATGGCGGGCCATGCCTGTTCTTCTGCTCCATGCTTGCACGCGTGTGTCCTCACGCCTGCACCCTTAAGGAAGCCACATCCTCCCGCACAAAGTACAGAACTTGCGACACCTCAGGGGGTTTTCACGGATGCTGGAATCACGGTCGGGTGCGCTGCTGCCGTTTCTTGGTGCAGGAGCAGCAGTGTCTGCACGAGCTGCTGTTCTGATTGTGCCTCTGTGCGGCAGAAAGGAAGTCACGGAGGAAGAGGAAGGCAGTCAGGGGAAGGAGAAGTCAGAAGCTGCTGCTGGCTTGTGAGGCGCGCCCAGACGCTCTTCCCAGCCTGCCCGTGTCATCTGCTTTATTCCACGCAGCAGGCTGGGGCTACAAAAGCAGGAGTGGGCGGGAGCTCGCCTTCCTCTCCTGTGACTGCTCAGATGTGGCACTCTGGACCACATCGGCCCTCATTCTGCTGGCCTGCGAAAGGGTGCTGGACAGGGTTTGAAAGTGACCGGTGCAGCGGGCAAAATTCAGCACATGTTCAGCCTGTGCACTTCCCTCATCTAAACTAACCCACACGGTGTTTGGTCTTGTGATACCTGCAGCAGCAGGGAAATCCAGATGTGGACACAACGTCCTTATGTTACCTGCTTGGGATGGAGAGAAGCAACCAAGAGCATCCTTGGAGGAATTTAAGTTGGGGAAGAGGGAAGGGTTAAACACCACCCCTTCTCCAAGGACCGCTTCTCTCACCCCTGCTTCTGATCTGAGGTTTTTCCCTTTAAATCCATCATTCATCTCACATGGTCCAGCCCAAAGTGAAGCGCATGGAACATGGCTGTCTTTTTTGGGGGTACAAGTGGGGTCATTTGCTTCCTGGCCCCATGTCTGTTTGGAGCAGAGGTGCAGAAGGAGTTGGCATCCATTCCAGCTTTCTTTGCAACAGGGAACCCTGAAACAGCCCTGTCGCAGGAAGGCCGGCGGCCTGCGGCACAGAGAACACAAGTCTGCTCACCTCCTGGGGTTCGCGCATGCACTTGAAAAAAAGTGCCAGGCCCGCCGGCCGTCCTTTTGCTGGCCACGCTGAGGAGTCCGGCTGAAGCACCATTTCAGGCCCATCTGGAGGCTTTATGCGGCTGCATGAGATTTCATCAACGTTGAGCAATGCGCAGAGTGCATTTCTCTCCACATTTGTATGCTAATCCAATTACAGCTCATTTTGCTTTATTTCCTAGAGGGGCAGAAAACGGAGGGAAGGAAATATAATTGCTGTCAAGTTAGGGATTTCTTTATAAGGCAGGGAACATGTGACTCCAAACAAAAGTAGATAATTAAATTATGCACCCTGCAGGTGGATGTGGAAAGGGCGCTGCAGCAGTGCTGCTTTCTGGCGCTCCGGTCCGTGCACCACAGGCCCACCTGCGCCGCCCCGTCCCGTGGGCCCCGACGGCCTTGGTCGGTCCCTCCTAGGCAGCGCTCTCCCGCAGTGGAGCAGGACCTGTGAGGGGAAGGCCCAAGGGGGATTTTTACTCCTGTGTCAGCCTCAGCACCTGGGGAAAGCTCAGCAGCAGCTGGAGCTTGGCACTCTGACCTTGGAAAGGAAGAGAAGAGGGAAGGCATCGCTGTGGATCCACCGTGTCCCACGGCGCCCCCTCCCGCATCTCAGTGCAAGTCTGCAAGGTTTCGGACCTTCTCTTGTCTGCAGCGTTGGGCCCAGCGAGCTGCGCCTCAGCCGGCCAAGGCGCCTTTGCCCTGCTGGCTCCGGAGCATCAGCAGCGCACCCAAAAGGAACATGCAGTGTTCCAGCAGGCTCGCACCCATTGAATTTCAAAAGTCCCACTGCAATTAATAATGAATCACTGAACCATCTCCTCTTGCAAGCTGCACCGGTTCCTCTTAGTTCAATGTCATTCGATTGAACTCGCTGAGAACGTGTGTTCAGAGAGTGCTCACAGGTTTTTTGAACAGCACAATTCCTTTCCCTGGAGGACTTCCCTTATTAATTTTAGTGACGCATCTTTTAATTATTAGTAACCCGAGTCACCATGCAGGCAAATGCTGCGGTTTCCACGCATCGCAAAAGTACTTCAGACAACCACAGAGAGAGAGAGAGAGAGAGAGAGAGAGAGAAGGGCCACAGTTCTCACATCACTTGATCACACTTAGCGTTTATGGAGTGCTTTGGAGTTAAGCACTTCAAACATTATTCCCTTGCAGCCCTTAACGACTCCTCTCCACCCAGGTGCTGTTGGACAATGTATTTATTTATTACATTTATATCCTACCCCTTAAGCCAGAAAGGGTCTCACCGTCCCTGGCCACATGGGCAATGGCCAAGGATGCTGGAAGTCGAGTTCAACAACATTGAGACCCAAGGTCGGGAAGGGTCATTATAACAACTATATAAGTGTGCTCAGTATTATTATGCCCAATTTACAGATGGGAAACTGAGGCCAAGAGGGAGGGTTCCTTACCTTAAGGCCTGTGAGATTCAGAATGGGTATATTTTGTTTTGTTGTGTGATGTCTTCATTGCTGTGCCATACCAGTTTTCACTCTGTGGTTCCGAAAAATCATCGGAAACATTGCTGGTAGAACAATCCCAACATCAGGGGCCTCGCAGATCCCCTCCCATGATTACAACCAGAAACTAGTGGACCAAGACTCACACTGAGAAGATGCTGCTGAGGACTGACTGGAAACGTCACGGTGTGGGAACCGAACCATCCGTCGGAGGATGAGTTGTGCTGAAGGAGTAAGCACTGGCGTATTCAAGGTGGGCCTTTATTCTTTCTCACAGGCTTTACCTTTAGAGTTAAATTTGACCCACCTGGACTCTCCACTGATACAGCTTTTTGCAGGAAACTGTTGGGTCCCAGCATGGGGAAGTCTTTGAACCTGTTTTGCCCTAGTAACAATGATGCATTTGTAGGCTTTCTTTAAGTGTATCCCCCTCACTGCCCACATCCATTTTAGGCAGTGGAACCTACCAGGTGTGCATGCCCAGGTGTACCCTCAGTTCATGGGTCCTCTCCTGTGGGACTCCAGGAGGTAAAAAGCACAACTTTTCAAAAAAATGCAGAAATTGGATGCAAGTGCCACTCAATAATGCGCTCGACATGCATGTGCATGTGCTTTGAACCATGCGCGCGTGTGATATGTTAAGGAACACTAGCAGAGGGAAGCAGGACAGCTCGCAGCTGTGATGCTCGGGTGCCGTCCTGTCGCCACATACGGGCTTGCAAGGTAGATTGCACCCGAACATGGAAGTTCTTTCCCTTGCCTGGTTCTCCTGGCTTTTCTCTGTTGGCAGCCTCCTAAAAGAATACATCACCACCCGTGGTGGGAAAAAGGCCTTCTTTAAAGTGTTTTCTCTCTAGAAGATGGGACAGGCATAGCAAACAACCCAAATTCTCCCCAAAAAACAAACAAAAAAGGTTGCCGGGGGGTGGGGAGAAAAGAGGAACAAATCTGCCAGAGCTGGGAAAGACCCTAATTTAAAAGATGCCCAGAGGAAGTTTTGCTGAATTCACCGCACTTCCGCCGCATCTTGTTGCACTAAACCATAGTCCTTCGATAGGCTCTGGCACACAGAAAACTTAAAACAGCTCGGCAAAGTTAACAGAACTTCAACTATGGTTCCGGGCATCACAGTGCGTTTGCCTCGCCTTCATCCTACGCTAGAGTTTGCAGGAGAACCTGCAATGTTTCTGCTACATCTATCAAGGCTGGAGCAAAGGGGAACAGCTGGCTCCTTCCGCTGCCCTTGAGGCTCCGGCCGGTGTCAGGCAGGGCAAAAATTCCCAGCATCATAGCACCATCTGCCGGGCTCTTTCTTGCATACAAAAGTCCTTGAGCCCCGGCTGGCTGAGATCCTTCCCGGTCCACTCCAGAGGGATGGAGGCATGGCCGTCTCAGAATTGCGCACATCAAGCTGCTTCCCAAGCAGGCCTGGTTGTTCCTGGTTGCTCAGGATTTGGGAACGGGGCAAACTTAATTTGAAACACCCCGGAACCCCAGGGAGAAGCTGAAGAGATCACAGACTGGAAGGATGCATTGCCCTTGCATAATCCTTTGATCAATTTCTTTATGATCTTCTAACGACAGCACAGCCACAGAGAGAGCACCTGCTCCGGGGCTTTTCTGAGAAGTGGTGGGGAGAATCAAGCACAATTCCATGATGTGCCCATTTCTCAGCGCTGCTTCCGGTCCAATTTCATTCATGCCTCATATTTTCAATTGTCTTGGCTTAAATGTTACCAGAGGAAATGCTACTAATAGCCTCTTGCACTGTAATTTCTTTTAAGGGAAAAAAAGACGCCTTCAACTTCTGAGACATTTATTATAAAAGGGATTATAATAAACCAAACGCTTAAGCCGGCACCGTGCAAGCATTTTTGCCTAGGATCAAAATGTTTGCACTAGCTGTTTAAACATTCAATTTATCATAATGGGGAAATATCATTGAAAAATAAGCATGTTAATTAAACTTGGGTTTAGCAAATGTGAGTCATCCAGCATGGGCACGCGATAATGAACACAGACAGGTAGAATCTGCCTGCCCCCTTTTTTCTCATTAAGAAAATGAACATTTACATCTTTAAACCCTGCAGCTATTAGTTATTTTTAATGAATAGTGTTGCCATTTCAAAGCTGAAACCCCTCACATGATTCAGCTGAGATAGGGCTTGGTCAGGAAGGAATTTTTGCTAATTAAATTGCAGAGAAGTTCTTCACCACGAACAATTGATTAAAGTTGTTACACGGGTAATCAGCTTTGCCGCTAAGTAAATAACATAAAAATAAGTGACCTCCAATAATGCGGGGTCACTTGAAGGTGATAAAAAGCAAGTGAAGGAAGGGGGTGATTGTGCTGGTCAACAGACAGTTAAGGGCACGGCAGCTGTGGAAGCAGCCACAGGTCAGGCCGAAGCGAGAAGAAGCACCGTTTGACTCGGGTGGAAGACGGCCGGTCACTTGGCTGGTTCAGCGCCCGTGCATTGTCACCTGGCGGGCAGAATGCGCAGAGCGGCTTCCGTTTGCTTGAAGGAAGGCCACCCATCCAGCGTGCGAGGTGATGGAGCTGCCCCATCTCAGCGGGCATCGAGGCAGCATCTGTTCCAAGCTGATCTAGTGAGGAAGAGCATGAGACCCAGACCTCCCTGGGAAAGGAAGGAGACTTTCCGCCCTGGGAGCAGGGAAGGGCAAGGGGGAAGTCGTCCATTGACCCTGGGGGGGGGGGAGAGCAGGCGGAGTGAGGGGATGCATTAGGAAGAGCCCGGCCCTCCAGCAGCAAATGCCAGAAGCTTTTCTGAAAGAGAGGGAAGGAGGGGAAGTTTCTGCCTGGATTCAGCTCCTCGCATGGGCAGAGGCTTCTCCCGCCGCTCAAGGAGGCTGTGACTGTGATGTAGATTCCCCCCCCCCCCCCTTTTATCCCCCCTTTTTTCTACAAAAGGCTCAAGGCAGCTTACATCGTTCTCCTCCTCCATCTTATCCCCACAACAACAGCCCTGTGGGGTAGGTTGGGCTGAGAGTCTGTGACTGGCCCCAAGTCACCCAGTTGGCTGCATGGCCGAGCGGGGACTCGAACCCAGACCGTCTGAGTCCCAGTCCCACGCTCTTCACCACTACGCCACACTGGCTCTTTTTGGGGGACATGTTAAACTTTAATAAAAGGGTCATGCTTCGGAGGTTTCATCCAAGTCTGGTGGAGGGGAAGAAGTAAGGGAGGAAGCGGATCACAACTTACGGAGTTTGTGGAGGTAGAGCAAAAGCTGGAGGGAGGGAGGGAGGGAGGGAGGGAGGGGCTGTAATTTAGGGCATGTGCTTTGCATGTTTGCTAGTTCCTGGTTCAATCCCACTTAGTAGGGCATGGAGACAACCTTGCTAGAAACAAAGTGCCCATCAGAATGGCAGGAAATGCTGGCAGCCACAGAGAGCTGGTAAGCAGAGGTGACATTGTAGTGCCTGAAGCATTGAATACCCAACTCTTATTTCAGCCAGACTGGTTGATGTATTTCATTTTATGCAAATTGCCAAGAGGAGGAGGAGGAGGAGGAGGAGGAGGAGGAGGAGAGAAATTAGTATGAAGTGAATCACATAAGCATCTCCCGCATCTGAATGCTACCCTTCCACACGAAACACTGCCCCTGTCCTTCTGAAACCTACAACTGTTGTTTTGCTCCCGTTTTAAGTGGGATCACCTCTGTGTTCCACCACCTCCAAGAAATAGAAATGTTATTGGAGGTCCACTTAACCTCCTCCCCAGCAAATCAGCTTCTAAGCCTGATGATCCTTTGCTTGAAGCACACCCTTAGCTGCCTCCCACCAATAACCCGATGCTATGATGCCAGTAGCTCAGGTAAAATTGTGTAGAGTCCTGGACCAAGCCTTGCACAGTGGATTTCAGGCAGTCAGCCAGGAGCGCAGCGTGAAGTCCAGGGAAAGCACCTGCTCAGAAGGCGGAGAGCCTGCTGGTTTCAGGTCCAGTAAGAGCATATTAAAGCTAAGGATGTTTTCCTTCCTATGTTGGTGTTTGGAGGCGTATGTTCCAGTGATGAGCAGGCCCCGGATGAAAGTGGCGGGGCTGAAAGATGCAGACTTCTCCCATTCCGTTGCCACCAGGTTCTAGTACAAGCCACAGCAACTTCCTTCAGACACGGAGCCGTGCGAGGAAGCGTTCCCCCGCGTGGCCAACGTCTTCCTAGGAGCTTAAATCCGCTGTCCCAGACGCAGGGGCATGCAAGCGTGTGGCACACAGCAGCTCTCCAAAGAGCTGGGCTTCACCCCCTTGCAGCCTCTTCCAAGTGTTGCCTCCAGAGAGTTTGGGCTGCAGCTTCCAGCGCTCCTGGCCATGAGCCATCCTGGGCAGGGCTGATGAGCGCCGAGGTCCAAGAATTTGGACGGCGCCGGGTAGGGACAGCCACGGGGGCAGAAGCCTGTGCTGGGGCCGGTTTCCACTCAGAGGACAAGCTGCGGTTGCTGGCCCAGTGAATTCTAGCAACTGGAGCCTTGATGGGTGTCCTTAAAGGGAGAGGCACGGGGCCCCCACTTGGCCCACGGAGGGGCAGGGTGGCCCAAGGTAGCTTGCAGTGGGCACCTTTCCTCTTCTGCTCACTCTGGGCTGCCAGGCTAGCCAGGGAGTCGCAACATGCCTGGGACACACGAGTCCGTTTTCTGGCAGAGAGGAACTGCCATGGATCCATTGCCCGTCTTCCTTGCCGGAAGTAAGCAGTTTCTCTCCCGATGGTCAGGCTGCTGGGTAACGGGGGTGTAATGGCACGAACCTTCAGCCCCAGGTGCCTGCAACCAAGGTTGCCGGTTCCTGAGAACGCAGGCCGTGCGTGGACGCTCTAAGGCTCAGCTTCTTAGGCGGAGCACTCATAAACCTAGAAAGGGGTTGAGACCTCCTTACAACAGGGCTGCTTGGTTTTACCTGTGGGGCTGGTGTTCCAACTCCCATCACACCCAGTCTTCATTCCAGGCAGTGGAGGCCAAGATAAGGTCACCTTGTGGGATGGCCAGAGAACCATGAGGAGGGAGCCATGAAGACAAACCCAGATTTGATCCCTGTGTGGAATGGATTTGCACGATCATAGCCATCTACTGCTCCTTCAACATTCAACAAATCAGATAATTCCTTGACTTCACTTCCATGAATGCAGCACAGAGGAGTAACTAGGGAGCAAACAAAACCAGTGTTACCAACTGACTTGCTCACAGCTCCTATTTTAGGCACTAAAGATGCAAGATGCTCGTTTGATGTCCCTTTTCCAGCTCCCCTCCCCTGCCTGTGACAGCCACAAATTCCGAAAGCTAGTTACGATTGCTATCAAGATCATTAAGTGAGCATCAAGCCGTACAAAAAGGAAGAGTATGCACTCGGCATCGTGAAATTTTATGATAGACGCAAACAAATGGGATCGCAGCAATTGCTTGCGATGGTGTAAATATAAGGGAGATTTATTGTACTTTTCCAAGAGGGTTCCTGGAAAAAAATAG
This sequence comes from Varanus komodoensis, assembly GCF_004798865.1. Classification (NCBI taxonomy): domain Eukaryota; kingdom Metazoa; phylum Chordata; class Lepidosauria; order Squamata; family Varanidae; genus Varanus; species Varanus komodoensis. Next base: position 2,202,318 of record NW_025336142.1, read on the forward strand.
AATAGCAATAGCAGAAGCTGTCACCATGCTCCAGATCTCAGTCCGAGCATCCATCTTCCTTGGCTCTGTTATTCCTAGGCAAAGATATGGCTTGAAACTTATTTTTATAGTTTCTCAGAATGTATTACCATCACAAGGTTCTGGAAAGAAGGTCAAGCATTCATTACTGAAAGAAGGGCTTAAGGATGGTTTGCGTCATAGTGATAGCAGTGAAATTAATTTGTTTTGCAAAGCTTTGAGACAATAACATAAAGAATAGTTGGGGGTTATAAAGGGAATCGCTTATTCAGCATTGTAAAGGAATTCATCTGCAAAGGGTACGAAGAAATGGCATTTTTGCTATTTTGAGTGCGGCTGGATTCCTCAAGGTGGCTTATTTGCGGCTTCCAATCTGTCCTGCAACTGAAAACATTTGCCAGCTGTAACATTTGCCCTGACTGCCGCCAGTCCAGCTGAACGCTGTTCTCTCGCATCCCTGCACACCAAAACAGCCCTTCCAGTGGCCAAGCACGGATCTGGAGTGAGCTTCTTCCTGCATCCAAAAAGGCTAATTAAAGGTTCCTGTAGCCAGAGCGGACTGTTGTCATCTGCTCCAGTTCCAGTTCTGCTCCCAGGGCAATAAGTCTTCGCAGCACCTTCCAATGCCGCACGGTTCTCTTCCTCTTGCTGACAGACGGCAAACGCGAGCAGGCAAAGCCAGCTCCATTTTCCGTCTGGCACAGCTTTCTGGCCTTTGCTGCAGAGAAGGCAGGCACCTACTGCACTTGGGCATTCTTCCAGGCAGGGAGGGCAGCACGAGGCGGGAGGTTGGGGTTTTGAAAGCCCCGGCAGGATCTGAGTCCCGGGGAGGCCGGCCGGCCGGCACCTCAGCTTCCCCTTCTGACCAGCTTCAGCAAGGGTGCATCAGCCAGCTCTTTTCTGGCTTGCTCTTCTCGGAGCTATTCCAGATGGAATGGGTGGAGAGCTGGGAAAGAGGATGGGAAGCAAAGCCATTCTGCCCTACAAGCCCCCTTCCCTAAGGGCAAAGCTGGTGCCACCAAAGCTTTGGTCCCCAGGAAACTTAGCCAGGGAAGACCTGTCCCTCCCAGGAAGCTGGGTTAAACTGAGTAGGATTTAAAACTGCCTGGATTCAAACCCTGGAGGAGACAGGCAAAGGGGGAAAGATTTTCTGCCCCAGCATTGACTGCTAGCATGGTTGAAACCATCACCTAGAGAGCTGAGTCTTTTTATCTAAGTAGGCATGGACACAATAAACACACATGTGTTTCTTACTGGATGCATGGAATGGGAATGTTTTCACTTGGCCCTTGTACAGTTCATGTATTTCCCTGAACCCTTTGGCTGTTCAGATAGATCCTTCAGATGCACAGAGGGTGGAGGTAATCATTCCTTATACATACGTACAGAATCTTGCATCATCTTTTGTAGACTCCAGGAATCTCAGCTTCTGCTTTCAAAGCAAATTTCTAGTCCACATGGTTGTGGAGACAGGTGTGAAAACAGGCAGGCCCTGTAAGTGGAGGGTGTCGGATTTCAGAGAACTGTTTGGGTGAGGATGGGTTCTGTCTTCCTGCACTGCCTTTTCCACACCTGTGTCTTGCAACGCTGCCACTGCGAAGAAGAATAAAACATACCCTAATTCTACACAAACTGTAATTTAACATGCAATCATTATTTATGTGTGCAGTACAATCGGTGTGTGCGGCAATTAGGAGAGTAATCGCAAAATGGAGGGAACAGGGGAGGGGTGGGGGGCATAACAGAGGGGAAACATTTGGTTCAGGTATAGGAAGAATTAGGATTACTTTGCTGAGTATCCTGCCATGTCAGTGCATTAATGCAAATTTCATTTTGCTTGCGGAAAGGACTGCTCTCACAACCTCTGGCGTAAACAATAGGATTTTCCAGGAATCCCAGTGCACAAAGCTAACCCTACTGGCAATGTGATTGAGGTTACTTATGGGACATAATGCACAATAGTACAATGGCCCGGTAAGATCCCCCAATGTTTTTAAGCAAGTTTTTATCTGTGTATAGAGGGTTAAACTCTCATCATTTCTCTGAAACACCCGTTGTCTGTACACTTCTGCCTGAGGAATGGCAAGTGCTCTGCCTGTTCCTGTGCTTTGCTCAGAGTTTCTTCACCCTTTGACAATCTGCATGAAGCTTGTGGATAGAATTCTGTCTTTCTGTGCCCTGCTGTCACTTAGCCTTGTGACAGGGACAGGAAACTGGAACATTTTCCTCGGTTTCTTCCTTGCGCTTCTTCTGCTGGATTTGAGAGCTGTTTCTGTCATTCCCCAGAGAAGTCGGCTGAAGGACCCTCATGTGTTCCCCCAAAGCGTTGTAAGCGAGTCCTTCGCGAAGAAGGCAGCCAAGCCGAATGGCTGCAGCCCTAAGAGCACGCAGAGGGGAAGAAGCAACGCTCCTTGGTCGCTTGGAAGCGTGGGCAGAGATGCACCATTTGCCTGGGGCTCGAATCACCTCTTTGCCGCGAGGGTCACTGGACGGCCCCGAACAGTTGCTAGTTCTCAGTCCAACTTAAATCCAAGAAAGCTGGGCTCCTTGGAAGAAGGGTGTGCCCAGAGAGTATGAAATTTTGTTTGCAATGGTGGCGAGGTATTTATTCACGGGAGTGAATTTGGTTTGCGTGTCTGCCGTTCTTGCATGTCTATGTGTATATTCCCCCCCGAGCTATGGCAAAGGTGCATGTATGAAGTCATGGTTCGTGTGCAGCAACCTCTTATCACAACACTACTGAAAACGACCTTGAACCATTAATGCTTAGCAGTCGTGCTTAGAAGAAAGAATTGCCACGAAGTTCTGAGCTGGGGTGGGAACGGGGGACTGCTTCCTTGTCACCCACAAAGGACGGAGAGCCAGGGCTGCATCCAACTGGAATGCGGAGAAGATTTCCGTGACTGACCCACAGTTCCTTTCCATAGTAGGGAAGATTGTGCCCGGTGAGCGGTTTGCTGCTGCTGCTGCTGCTGGCTAAATCCAGGATGGCCACTGTCCCTTCTAAGGCTCCTTATTTTCAAACTGGACTTGGACTGCAAACCTTAGGAAGAGAGGAAACTTTCAAGCAGAGGACAGTCCTCTGTCGAGTAGACCACTCGGCCTCCCTGAATGGTGTTGGGATGTCCATTCAGAGAGAGAAACTTACTCTTAAATCAGATTAAGACTGTGGTTCCCATAGATGAAAGAACTTCGTTCTTTGCATCTGCTCAGTCTGTGAGGTGCACAAAGCCTTTTTCATCTCCCTGCAGCTTCCCATATACCTTTCCTACTCCAAATGATCCTAGATCTCTGCTCCACCATCTTATGTACACAAGTGCGCATCTGGAACCCGGACTGCCTGATGTTTCTTGTAGAGGCAAACCTGCCCTGAACCATCTCCAAAAGGACCTTTTTCAGAATCAGGTGGCAGGAGAATAAAACATGGCAAGCTTTAGATTTTAATGCCGATCCCACTCTTCTCCAGTTTCTTGCCAATAATGCCTGTTGCTTTACCTGCACAAGCCCATAATGATGATAACCAAATGCAACATCAGTAGCCCTCGGACATGTAACAAGTCTTTTATTAGTGATTATATAAGTGTGACACAGAATATTAAACCACATTTAGTTGGAAATGGACCATGGACTCAATTTACACTGAAATGAACACAATTTACACTCGGCAAGGCAAGTCTTTCCAATACAAGCAGTTGTTTAACTAACTTATTAAATTGTGAAAGTTACTTCATGTGATTCCTAAAGCATTCAGTGTTCTTCCCCTCTGAGCACATTTTTGCAGAAACTTCCTTTGGAAAGAATTTCTGGACACCCTTCCCCAAGGTTTTATTATATAAAAATAGAATGGAATTTTCTTATATACAAACATTACATTACACAATATACAGGTTTAAAAAACCACTATGAAAAGGCAGGCCATGAGTGAAGCAAAACAGCGACATAGAAAAAGAAATTAAATACTGCACATTTCATAAAAATTACATGACCTACAAAGAGTTTTCGTTTGCAAATATCAAACAGTACCAATGTAATTGGAAACCTTTCCCAACTTTATTTACATACCATATAGCTCTATATATCTATACAGACACGTACGTCTATGTATGGATGCGTGTGTGTGTATGCGTTTATGTAAGCGTGTGTGTATCAGTCTGAGCGCGCAATTCATACACTCATTCATATGTTTAAGGCACATTTTGTTCATTTGTATATATCTATGTATCACTGGACCTGGCCAATAACTTAAGAACGCTTGGGGATGGCCTAGCAGTGGGAATTCGGTAGGGGCATGCTTGGGTAGGAGGCAGGACGCAGGGCTCCGCCTGTTCAGCGAGGTGCCAAGATGCAAGGACTCCTCCCATACAGCTCAATGGGATAGCCACAGAGCGAGAAAGACACTTTGCGCATGCTCAGGGATGCTGCCCTCTTTAGCCGTGACTGCCACCGCCGAGAGAGAGAGAGAGAGATCACGCACGGGGAATGCCTCCTTCCGGAAGCAAGCAGTCCTGGGGTCCGGCTTCTTCAGGGGCTCCCCACGGATGCCCCAGGAAGCAGTCAGACTTTCTGAGTGCTCTCGGGTGGAGGGCCCAGGTAGCACGGGGCGGGCGCCTGGTACACGGGGACTGAGATCTCCTGCAGGTCGGGCAGCCTCCCTGGGTGCGGGGGGGACAGCAGTGCCAGGGTCCGGTCGTGGTCTCTGTGCAGGACCTTCTCATAGACGCTCTGCAGCCCCACCGTCTTTGGCAGCTGCGCCTGGTAATAGTTGTCTCGGCGCAGGGAGTCCCTGGGCAGCGAAGTGCTTTTGCAGAAGGTTGACAGCCGCGGCTTGGGCCGGGGCGAGGGGTGGGGGTTGGACCGGCCGCAGGATGGGCTCCAGCAGCGGTCCGAGTGGCCCAGGATCTTGCATTCGGAGGTGCAGGCCCAGAGCCCTGGAAAACACAAGCAGCCCGTCAGTGTGGAGGCGCGACGAAGAGGAAGGTAAGGCAGCATGTGAAGGAGCGCCCTGGGAATGGAACTCCGGCGCGCTTCCGGCACTGCAAGGCGGAGCACCCCGCTCCCGGGCTCCGGAGCAGAGGGCTGGAAGCGGAGGGGAAGGAGGCAGCGATAAACACGCCGCGGCACTCTGCGCCGGGAGCTGCGCTCTCTGCTGTGGAGGGAGGCCGTTGAAGCCATGGGTAAGAGTTGCCACGTCTGCACCCAGGCCTCCTCCCACGTTTGGGCCCCGGACCATTTCCCCAAGGCCCCAGTTCTCTTCTGCAGAGCCCGGAGCGTCTATGGTGCCAAGGGGGGGGGGTCTTTCTTCAGCTGAATTGCCATGCAGGGGGCGATATTTAAAGGACTGCAGCCGAGGTGGGAAGGGTTAATTTCCCTGTTCCCACATGCTAGAAAATGGATGCCTTTCAAAGCTTGTCTTATATGGCAATTAACTCTGAGATAATCTGAATCAGGGTGCAGGTTAACTGAAGGTTTTATTTGGAGAAGAGATTCCCCAGCTGCTGTGGCCTCCAATGAAATCCGAGTCAAGGGCAGGCCAGCAAGTCCAGTCTGGCCCATACTGAGGCCAAACGTAGTCCATGAAGGGTTTGCCCTCCACATGGCCCCTCTCCACACTTCTTGTAGCCATCAATGCCCAGCCTTTTCCATCGCACTTCTACAAGTCCCTTAAGGAAAGCCACAGAGCCTCGTGCATGAATTTAAAAAAAAATGGGGTGCCAAAAGTGTCACTGGATGGGGCTTTGGCTTGGCCCAGGTGGTGAAAATCCAGCCCCAATGAGGACCCAATGAGGTTGCCCTTCCCGATTCCAGTGAATTAGTTCTAAATTTGCATGAGCACACAGACTTGTTTCCTGTAGCTCTACTCCCAAAAGCTCTGGCATTCCTGACAACACCCTTGGTTGTATTTCGCTCTGGAGGGATGGACTGAATGGGCTCTAAGCCACCTTCACAATTGCTGACTTCTCCCCTCTTTTTCTTAGCTTTTAAAAGACAATATAAGCACACACTACCTAAAAACGGGGGCGCTTTGTCCCTGGTAAAAGTATGTAGGGATATGCCTAGTTAATGGATCGATTATTTGTTGACTAGTCAGCTGAGTTTTATTAGGTCTCACCTGATTAGGTGAGACCATGCTGGATAGTTCGCTGACTGGGGGCTTGAATTATAATTTTTCTTTACGCTGTAAAAAATGGCAGCTATGCCAAAAAATTTGAATGGGCAGCTTCATTCTATACATGAAGACTAACCAGAATAAAAGTAAGATTTCCACTGATTCAGCAGTTCCGTGCATGTGTAACCTTTCCATTGAAAGCAGAGAGAGAATGATGCTTACATTTGACTGGCTTGTACCCCATTTTTACTGGGAAGTAAGACCAGTGATTTCAGTGGGACTACTTCTAAGAGGCCTCAGTGACAGGGTCCAAGTCTAATCCAGTTCTCAATGCCACAGGGACTGTGTTGCTTTAAACCAAATCATTCCAGTTTAATTGGCTTGGGAAGTAACTTTAGAACTTTCCTGAAGCTCCTTTTTGGGGAATCCTTACTACACCTTGCAGCCCAGGTTCTCCGAAAGTTGTCTGTTGAGTGGACTGCGAACAGGAAGGAACAGCTCTCCTTGACATATCTCTCACAAAACCTCAGTTCTGGATTGTGGCATATGTGTTAGTGATTAAGGGCTTATACCCAAAGCCGAAAGGTTGTCCAACAGGACAAATTCCATTAATGGCCCACCGCTTGGTTGCCGCTGAAAGCCCAAGGACTCCATACCGGCTCTCTCTGCTGCTAGACCAGCAGTTCCAGCTATTATCAGTATAATCTTGATCTCCAGCTGAAGTAAAACCATCACAACTATAAGGCAAAGGTAAAGGTTTCCCCTTGAGATTAAGTCCAGTCATGCCTGACTCTCGGGGGTGGTGCTCATCTCCGTCTCCTGGCCGAGGGAGCCAGCGATTGTCTGCAGACAGCCTCTGTGGTCATGTGGCCGGCATGACTAAACACCAAGGTGCACGGAACGCTGTTACCTGCCCACCGAAGTGGCACCTGTTTATCTACTTGCATCTGCATGCTTTCGAGCTGCAAGGTTGGCAGGAGCTGGGATGGAGCAACGGGAACTCACTCCGTTGTGCAGATTCGAACCGGCAACCTTTCGATCCACCAGCCCAGCGGTTTAAACCACTGTGCCACCTGCAGTCCCTATCACAACTATAGCAGTACTTTATTTCTGGACTCTGAGGTGGGTTTTGGGTTCTATTGTTCCTTAGCTTTGGAGGGGAACACTGTACAATAAACAAACACCCTTCCATAAAAAGATAAGAAGGGCAGGTGACCTAGATGCCTGGACAAAAACCTGATGTTTGCTTCAGGGAAATCTGTCTCGAAAAGCAAGCTGTTCTACCCTGCTGGCCTCCAGATGTGTATTGCAAAGCAACAAAACAGTGGTTGTGTTTAAATCCTGTATCTCGGGGATGCTGGTTTGTCTTCATGGTTGTCTGGAGGAATCCTTCCGGGGGCACTGTGGGGACTCACACTGCATGCCGCTACAAAACCTCCAAGTGCTTCCTTCTGCATTCGCTTTGTTGCCTGCCGTGATATTTAGAAGCCTACTAGAATAACAGAAGATCCGATGATGTGAGCAGCACTCATGCAATAGAAGCACGGCATTTAAGAAGTGTCTGAGCTTAACTTTGGACTGTGCATAGCAGTAGTTCCCCAGGCAGACAGGTCCAAAGGAAAATGCCCAATGCACAAACACAGTACGGTTATTTTAAAAATATCCCATCAGGTGCTTCCTGGTATCTGGCCACAAGAAATCTGCTTCTAGTTTCTACTCAGCCCACTGGATGGACTTTGGGCCATCCACAGACCCTCAGCCCAGCCTACCTCACAGGGTTGTTGTTGTGAGGATACGGTTGAGAGCAGAATTATGTAAGCCCCCTTGGGTTCCTCACAAGGAAAAAAGGTGGGGTATGAAGTTAACCAAGGAACCAACTCCAGCACGGGTGATGCTAGTTGGGGCTGATGGCACTGGTCTCTTGAGCAACGGGGCACAAACTCAGTCTGCTGGGTCAGGGCTTGGGGTTCCAGTGGAGGATGGACTGCCCAGTGTGCTGTCCGCACTGCCACCCGCCGTCTCCACACCAGTGCACGACGCAGCTTCCCTTGCGCTGAAGGTCCTCCTGCTTCCTCCTCCCACCCTCCCCGGGACTGCGCATTCCTCCGGGGCTGCATGGCAGGGCATCAGAGGACAGGCACCACAGCTGGCTGTCGCCTCCGCCGGCCACGCGGTGGCAAGGCCTGGCTAGCGGGCTCATCGGCCCGGCCCGGCCAGAGCCGCGTCTCAGCAGCTGGGCCCCTCAGTGCTTTCTCCGACTCATTCCCAGAGACCGGGGGGGGGGGGGGCAACCAAAGGGTGCAGAGGACACCAGCTTGGGGAAGGCTGTGTTACAATAAGCAGCAGCATTTTTGTTTTGTCCAAGGACAAAAGGGGAATGAAGTCCACCGGAAATGGTGGACAGCGAGGCGGAAGAGGCCGAGAGGCAAGGCAGAAATACGTGGACTTGAGCAGTGACCCACCTTTTGCCTCTTCGCCCTTTGGATCACAGCTGCATTTCAAACTTCACCGGGAAAGCAGGGGCCAGGGCACGCTTTCGCTTTAACGGAGGTGAGGCGGTGGAGAAGCAGCCAGGGCATCTGATAGCGTGTCATCCTCCAGGGAGGGACAGCATGATGTGGCATGCTGAGATGGGCTGGACTGCAATTCCCATCCCTCTGGCCAGCTGGGGCAGACAGAGGTTGTGCTCCACCACGACTGGAAGGCACTCACTTGGGGAAGGCTGGGCCAGGGGAACCTCATGGGTGACATCCCATCATCCCCGTCTCTCAGCCAAGGGCCACCTCGGACGGTGCTGTGATGCAATATGGGGCAGCCCCCCGGGCTCCTTTGGGAAAGCGCAGGACAAAGGTTCTCGTGGCGGAGAAGTGCCTCGCGCTTTTCGCCACACAGGGCCGGGTGCTCTTCCTAGTCTGAGATGGCGAGTAACCGCTGGGATCCAGAGAGTGCTCGCAAAGGGCTGTAGTGGCAGCACCACCGGCTCCACGTTCCCTGGATTCCTCAGAATCAAGGAGGGCTTGCAAAACGAGCTGAGCCACAACCGAATGTCTGGGACCTCCACGCCTGTCAGCCACAGCTGGCAAAGCCCTTGGCGGGGGGGGGGGGGCGGAGGAGGCCTACCGTTTTGCATGTGAGTGATGAGGTCCTTCTTGAGGGCGTCTCCGCTGATGTCGGAGTCGCTGTCGTTGAAGTCGCTGTCCCCTTTGCCGCTGTCCTTGCCGCTGAACTTCTCGGCTTCCCTGCCCAATATGGTGTTGAAGGAGTGGCCCTTCCAGATGGCAACAGGTGGAACCGGCTCCTTGCTGTAACTGGGGGTGGAGGCGTAAGACTGGGAGGGGATTGGAGGACAGAGGCACAAGGGGGTGCAGGGGAGAGGGGAGCAGAAGCGGCACGGTTACAAGGCGAACGGAGTGGATCGGAAATGCTTGCATTTAAAGCCCAGCCGCCCCTTACACTGACAGATCTCAGCAATTTACAATCCTGGGCTTTGCTCTAATTGGCCTGTCAGCTCCACTTTGAACGACTTCAAACGCAAGCCTTCCTGCATGTCAACATCGCAAAGCATTCCAGCCTGACCCATTGGGAAGGTCACTTTCCCAGCCCTCAGGAGGCTCGCATGGGGCCGGGGAGCAAGAGCCAAAGCCCTGGGAACGGTACCTCTGCACTGGCGCCTCGCAGCCGGCTCTGGCTGTCGTACAGGCTGGCGCTCTCCCTGCTGCTCTCGGAGACGGGGATGTCCTCGCTGGCTGGGGAAGGCTCCGGGCTGGTGAAGGAAGACTTGCTGGCGAACGAGTGCCCCTCAAAGCTGTTGCCGGCGGCTCGGAGGCTGCAGGGCTTGTCTTCCTGCAGCCCCTTCTCCAGGTGCGAGGCGTTCAGCGGCTCCTCCAGGGCGCCCTTCTTCTTCTTGCGCCGGTTGCAAGTGGTGGCGATGGTGATGATGGCCACCAGCAGCAAGGTGCAGCTCCCGGCCAGGATGATGATGACAATCAAGGGGATGTCCCACTGCAGCGCTTTCCCTTCCCACGCGTTGCGCTTGGCCACCAAGTTCTGGCCACTGGAGGGGGGCAGCTGTGCGGTCACCTGGAAGCTGACCGTGGCCGTGGTAGAGAGGGGCGGCTGCCCGTTGTCAGCCACGACGAGGAGCAGCGGGTAGACGTAGCCCAGCTGTTCTTCGGAGAAGCTCCGGGTCAGCACGACCTCCCCGGTCCTCTTGTCCATGGCGAAGAGCTCCAGGGCGCCCGGCTGCTGCCTCTGGGGATCTTCCAGCAAGGAGAAGCTGAGCTCCGAGTTGACGCCCTCGTCAGCATCCCGGGCCCTGATGTGCGCCACGACAGAGTCCCGTGCAGCCTTGCTGGAGACCCCGATCTCAAGGGAGCCGTTGGTGAGTGCTGGGTGTGTGATGACGGGCGCGTTGTCGTTCTGGTCCAGCACACGCACGTTCACCACTGCGGTGCTGGAGAGTGGAGGGGACCCGCCGTCGGTGGCCTGGATGGTGAGCTCGAGCTGCTTGAGGATCTCGAAGTTGAACGTGCGGAGCGTGTAGATGGCCCCCGTGGCCGGATCCACAGAGACATAGGTGGAGATGGGGCCGCCCATGACTTCACTGTCCAGCAGGCGGTAGGTGACCCTGCCGTTGGGGCCCAGGTCCGGGTCGGAGGCGAGCACGGTGGCCAGGGAGGCGC
>NW_025336142.1:2213223-2292756 GCF_004798865.1 Varanus komodoensis
GCCCCCCCCCCCGCCCCCGCCCGATTCCCGTTCTGGGCCGCCCTGCACATGAAAGGCTTCCTGTCCCCCTTTTCTCGTGTTCCCCGCGGCCAACAAGCCTTTTCTCTCTGATGGAGCCCTGTGGAAAGGACCAGCTCTGAACATGTTGGTTCCTGGGGCAGAACATTTGAGGGATGGTCTCCCCACTTTCATCTAATTAAACTCAGCTGCAGTCTAGCAGGAGATTTTCCTGTGCCGGAAACCTCACCAAAGCAAGACTTCGGCTTGGATTTAGGTTTGTCCAGGCCCCAAGCCTTGGACAGATTCAGGCGCTTCTGAAGTCTGTGCACTCCCCAAGCTTAGAATACTGCAACAGATTAACCAATTGTGCTGACGAAAAAGAGGTATCTAAGACTCAGAATAGAATGCAAGCCTCTTTCATGGCTATTGATGAGATGCTTAAGTTTGGGTTGGCACGTTTGTGGCTAAAATTCAAGGTTTGCCTAAAAGATAGCGGCATGGGCACCTATGTCCCTGCCGTATCCCAAATCCACACACACTTTTCCAAATGAGCAGTTCTACAAAGAGCCATGTATTCGAGAAGCCAGATTTGATCTCTTGAAAGCAGGGGTAACAAATACTCCGCTAGCATTCTGCTTGTTGTTGGAGTCCTTCTCAGATTGGGCCCCATGATGCAATCAGCAAATGCTTCTGCAAATTCTAACTGGTATGTCAGTGCTGTTATCTGCCTTCCAGTCACCAGCATGTTCCATTTTAATATGCATAAGTATTTTAACATTATCTCTTGTTAATGGAGTAACTGTTTTACATGAGCATCTTCTGAACTTGTATAAGCCTGCATTTCTTCTTGAACCCGTGATCATGCAAGTGGAAGAGGTACTTTCTGACAGTTTAGGCAGGCATAGCAAGGTAAGAGGTTCCAGCTGACAGCTGGTCCCAACTAACTTCAGCTGTGCCGGAATCACCGGAGAACCCGCCACTTTTCACCAAGGAGATAACCTTGCAATAAACCTTACAGGGCAATCACTTTTCCCTCCCGGATGAAGGGAGGCACCAGCAGCAGCTTTTCTCACCTCAGCCCTATTTGCACGATAGCAACTACCTTTCTCTGCGTCCCTGAAGGCTGCCATGTTGGAAGCTGAGGGCTCAAAGTGAATATGCCGTTGACAGCTTTGGAACTGCAGGGCTGCCCTCAGCCAGTGGCCGGGCGGGTGTGTGTGTGTGTGTGTGTGTGTGTGTGTGTGTGTGTTGAGGAGTCACATCCTGCCTTTCTTGAGATAAACACCTCCTGAGAACCACAACTGTGGTGAGTTGTGGAGAGCTGGCTTCTTTCCTCCCCGCCAGAAAGCTCCCTCGTCCTCATGTGCTAATTGCCCTGGGACCACAGGGCCGCTGCAAGTGGCCGCAGGCCAAAAGGCTGCTGCTGCTGTGGGGTGGGCAGGTAGGGTGGCGGACAGGTGCAGGAGAAGCGGCACACGGAATCCCGCTGGGCTCTCAGGCAGCAGGCGCAACGACAAGGGTCTCCGGTTGGGAGGAGAAGTGGTGCAGTCCGAGTTTTGCCCAACTTTCACTCTCCCCAGTGGGGAAGAAAACTGTGAGCAATGAGAGGAGTTTTCCCCCCACCTTAGCACCGTGCAGGGAAAACCTGCATCCAGGGAAAAGGTATTCATCAAGATTTAGCCACCCGACAGAATCAGCAGCATCTGCACAAACCAGGGCCTCCTGGTTCCATGCCGGCAACACTCTCAAAATCTGCGGAGCATCCTGTGAGGTCCAAGTCTCTAGCCCAGCTGTTTTTGTGGCATTTGGCAGCTGTGAGGTGGAAATAAAGGGTCCTTCCCTGCAGCTGATCAGCGGGTGCTCTTTGAATTGTGAGGAGCGCCCTGCAGAATTTCTCCCCACACCCTTTTCGGGCTTTCATTTTTGAAAACAAGTTGCCGCTGTCCCCCGCCATGCAACGGTGTTCCTGGGGGTAGTGCCAGGATCAGGGCTGGAGTAACTGCATGTGCTCGCAGAAGCAGGAGCGCCTTTGCCTGCACTTGCAAGGGGCCCCTGCGGAGCAATTACGCCGTGCAGCCAGGGACCCTGGAGGCCAGCAGAAAAGGCTTCCCTGCCACAGCAGGGCACGTGTCCAGGTGACTTTCTGTTCTCTGGCCCTTGCTTCAGTAGGCCCTGCGCCAGTTCGTTCCGGCCTCACTCCAGCCAGCATCCTTCTGCTCTTCCCGTCTTTCCTCCGAGTAGACCCAGCCTCGCTCCAGCCTGCTACAACCCTCGCATCAACATCTCTCCAGTGGACCGACTTTGGGACTGTGCTCTGCCTGCCTCTCTCTCCGAGCGAGCGAGCGTGCCAGGCTCGGGCTGCTTCCATCCGCGCCTTCGGCCTGGACCTGCTGACTCGTCCCAGGCTTCTGCCCAGTGGTGAGCTCCGGACCCAGCTGGAGCTCGTGCCCTGGACGCGGCGTTCTGCGCCTCCTTGCTGCCTCACAGATGGAAGCATTCTGGGCCATGGGAAAGAAAGATGGCTGTCCTTGCATGCGCCACCATTCTATGCCCCAGGAATTGTGCTGGATATCTCTGGTCAGTAGCAAAGCAGTTTTGGAAAGAAAAGAGTAAAAAAAAAAAAAGATCAACTTCAGCACTGCCAAAAAAGAGGAAAGTGCACCTCGTGTCCCTCCGAAAGCGATTTTTGCTCTTTCCTGGAAATTATTGGAACTGCTCCTCTGCCATTTTCAAAGGTGATCAGTAACATGGAAGGGGAAGGGGTGGTCTGGCTCTTCTTGCGTCCTTCTCCTGGTGAAAGCCTGTGCCAGGCTGCCAAAGTCGTTCCAAAAGACAAACTGCCTTCCAAATGAGTCTGGAAAAAGGTCTGAGCCATTTGTCTTTGGCAGAGTTTGAAACGTGCTTTCGGCAAAGACTCGACCTGTGCATGGGAAACGCATCCCTGTTTCCGAGACTCTGTGATGGTGGAAGCAGGGGAGAGGGCTGGCATATTCCACGGCAACATCCTGTCGAGCTGGGATTTCTTGGCGCTTTGGTGCTCTTGGTAGCTCTGTATTTGCCATGCAAATCTGCACACAATTATTCTCTTGATTCCATAGTGAGAAAGAGTTGAGCGGACTTTCCACCCAGTTGAAAAGCGGCTCTCCTTTGAGTGCTTCCCCATTCTTCTGCCACACCATGGATCACTCTGGTCGCTTCAATCATATGCAAAAACAAAGACACTCTGTATGCTTCTTGGGCTAAACAATGCTCCTGTTTAATCAGCTTTCCCCAAGCACCAAGCAAGGATGTGGGTTTTAACCTGTCAAGCGCTACAAGTTTAGGCTGATCAAAAGCCCTTCGAAAACAAAGGACTGGAACTAACTCGAGAGACGTTTGTTGTTGTTCACTTGGTGTACGCATGTGAGAGATGCATACTGTATAATGCTCATCTTTGCTCACAGCCACATCAGTTGCAGTCCCCAAGGAATTCCCCGTCTCCTCCTGGGTGATCCTCCCCTTCCCTCCATCCCTCCCTCCCTCCATCACAAGATGCTGCTGATCGAAACTGAACCTTTGCTAGTAAAGACGCGCCTGAGGAACATGAATGGCAACCTCGTGATCCTTGGTGCCCAGTGCCTCACTCGGGAACTGGAAGCCAGAGGCGAGGCAGAGCGAGGCGGGGCCTGGCCAGCCTGTTCTGCGAAGCAGCTCCGTGCCACTGGAGTGGGCTGGGGACCGAACGACAGCCTGGCTTGCTTCTGCAGAGCGTTAAGAGATGTGAGACAGACCCAGCCCAGGTAGCATGCTCTGCATAACATGCCGTGCACCAGCCACTTGTATGCAGAGAGGTAAGCCCAAGAGGGCAGGTGTGTCTGCTCGCGTGTGTTTGCCCGCGAGGTATCCCAGGTCTGTGCACCGAGTGATCAGGCGGCCAGGCCTCCGCAGGGGGACACAGACCTCCAGCTCCTCAGGTGCCGTTCCTTCTCCCCAGCTCACACCAGACTGCTCTTTGTGGGCAGTGACTGCCTGATGAATACGTATCAGCAGCATCCCTTCCTAGCAGGCCACCGCTTCCTCCACAGCAGCTCGTAGCTCCCGTTTCCTTCCTGTGTGCCCCTGCACACTGTCCCACTGTGCTTCCACGTCTTCTCCTCGGGCTTCCCAGATCCTTCCCCTTAGCACAGAGCACTCCAGGCAGTCTGGAAAAGTGGGGAGGTCACTTTTATGCAGCTGCCGAGTCCCCTTCCTCCTTGCTTGGCTCACTTCTCTCCCCTTTTCTGTGCCGGCTTCAGAGATTGCCTGTAGTGGAGAAGGGAAACATCCCTGCCACCTTGGGGCCAAGGCATCGAAAGGAAAAGACAAAGCTGGTTGCTTCTGCAGCCTCCCAGGCCAGCCATGGACTGTGACTGCGGCAGGGCTTGGCTGCTTGCCAGGAAACGCTTCTGCTCCACGCTTTCTGCTGGGCCTGCCAAGTGATGCCCCTGTGGGCATTTGCTCCTCAGCAGCCAGCCTGCCCAGCCTCCTCCTCACACCTTTGAAAAACGATTGCAATGATTATAATCTTCAGTTCGTCATGAATAAAACACCTATGCAGTAGAATGGCAATTGAACAAGCTCATCAAATATGTGTGTATTTACCTAAGTGCTGAGACATGGCCCATGTTCATTCTCATTCAGGTGTTAAGTCAGCAGTAAAGCCCAGAAGAAGAAAACATTAAGGCCAATCAAAATCATCAAAATCGAAATGATCAAAATCAACCACCTTCTGAATCCATCCATGTGCCTGAACATTCGGCTGAGAAACTTTAAAGCACCGTCCATCTTCTGGTTATGCTGAACCCTTTTCCAAGCCCTGCTCCCCAACTGCTTCCCCATTTTCTTGTAATGGGTAAGCTGTCATGCCACAAGCTACATGGTTATTCCTTAGGTTGCTCAAAATGTTTTTCATGTTTTAAAGCTTCTCTTGTTGCCACGATCTACCCTTCCTGTTTGTACAGTTTTGGGTACAATTTTACAAACAGACTTGCAACCGCAGTGTCTTTAAGGGCAGAACTATTTTCTTGGCGGTGCCCCTCTCTGCTGCTGATGTTGTTCTTTCCTAATGTATGAATCGGGGACCCGGGTTCACATATGTGCCACAACGGTGGCCAGCAGGACTCATCAGAGGACCATGGACTGGGAAAGGAGACCTTGTCCTGCCTCGCAGGTTGCTCAGCCTTGCAGTGAACGCAAGCCGCTTTGGCTTCCTTGCTAGGGGAAGTAAGTGGGATATAAATGCAATGCGACAAGCGCTGCCGGCCTGCTTTCAAGACCTGACAGACCCCCTCCCCCTTTGGAGTGGGGTGCAGCCAGAACTCACATGCAAGCTTGATAAGACACTTGGAAGTTAAGCCAGCCGACCTAGGATCCTAACTGGCCACCTGAAGAGACATTGTAGTGTTTACTTTCCCAGCTAGCAATCAAGACCAGCCTCTGGGCATAGCTCAGCTCTCTCCGCCGCTCAGTGCAGCTTTGATGCCGCCGGGAGCCGGGAACAAGCCGTCCTGAGGTGCGTCTAGTGGGGTTTGATCACGCAATGGTGCCCCTTTCCTCGTCGGGGCAGGTCACGGGGCAGCCAAAGGTGGTCTCCTCCCCATGCAGCCTTCTCTTGTCTTCCCAGCCATGCTGCGCCTTTTTTTTTCCTTTTCACAAGAAACACGGAAAAGCTGCACAATGCCTTCTGGATGCTGGTGCTACGCTGGATGGAAAACCTCGTTCTGCTGGTCTGCATCCACCCAGGCCAGGGTGCCTTTAGTGTCCAGGTGCCTGGCTGCATGTGGCCATTGTTTCCTGATATTCCCACTGATATTGTGATGTACACCACAACATTTGCCTGGGAAATAGCAAGGTCTGCAGCATCTCCAGCCACTGCATGAAGCAGAAACACCCTCCAAGTCACCTAGGACAGATCCATGGGAGCGTGGCCATGGCCATCCATTCCCTTGGCTGTAACTTTGTCCTCTTACTTGAATTCTTGGTTAAATAAGCTGCATGCTTTGATCGGTAAGCAGTCCAGAAATGCACAATATAACTGGATGGGATAAAAATGCCCAAATAATAAATAAATTAATAAAAATCTGGGGGAACCTACCAGGGGCCATCTCATGCCACACTGGCATCTCATAGCCAAAGTGCTGAGAAAAGGGAAAACCATCCTTTCATTTATTTGGGCTTGTTGCATTTTGTACCCTGCTTTTCAGACAATGAGAGCCTCCCAGAGATAAGGAAAGCAAGGTGAGCTCTGTCATTAGACTTACAAACAAAGAGAAAGGAAGGGAGGGAAGATAAAGAGGAAGGAGCATTGTTGTTGTTGTTTTTCCAAGGCCCAAGCAAAGCTAGGAACTAGAAGCAGGCATTTAAATGCACCTCTGTCCAGTCTCACCTTCCCTTTGTTGGCCTCAGTGCAATCTTTCCTCTTCTGCAGCTCCAGGTGACTGTTGCTTGAAGCCAAGCAGGCCTTCTGAGGGGACGTGCCCTTCCTTCTCCAACTGCTTCCTTTCTACCTGAAAGATGGGCCAGGTTTTCTTCTGCCCCTCTGGCTGATTTCATTCACGGGAAGTCCTGTACTCCCAGGTCATCAGCAAATGTTCGCTTGTGCTTCCCTTGTACTCTCCAATCTGCGGGCAATAACACTCGAAAATGCAAGTGCTGCAGGTCACTGCGTTTTTCTGGTATGCATCAGCATCTGCAGTTCCTCCTTCCTGGACTAATACCAGGTTGGGACACAGTTCTCCTTCTCTGAAAGTGGCAGTGCAGCCTTCAGCTAAACAAGCTGCGAACAAAAATGTGTAGATTTGGACCTGATTTGGATCTGCTTGGTACCCAGCACTGTCCTGATAAGGCAGAAGGAGCAAAGAGCTGGGAACTGGCAACGCAGAGGATCCAGATACTTGCTGCAGGGAGCAATTGATTCGCCAGAAGCGCCCGGCTGCTGCAAACACGCCACGTCTGAGTGCTCGTGTGCCTGCCTCGCTGTGCCTGGAGAGGAGGGGTCTGAAAAGCAGCTCCCGTCACTGGCTTGGTTCTTGTCCCTTCCCTCCTCGGCCCTCTTTTGCCATGTGCTCAGGTTTACACTGGCCCAAGCCCTGCACCTGCTCCGAGGGCCTCTGGGCTCTCACATTTGTTTCAAAGCCACGGGGAGGATGAAGTTGCTCCGTTTAAGCGCCATACAGCCGTTTCCTGCAGCTTTCCCGAGGGGAGAAGCAGCTCGTTGATTCCAAGCCAGAGGGGCAGGCGCTGGTAGTCTCACTGTAGTGCGGCATCATGTGCTGAGAGTAAATTATCATAAGCTCTCAGATGCTCTCGCCATGCCTGCCCCGATCTGTGATCTGCAGTGAACGTTGCTGCGTTTTAATAGGCCCTCCCAAAGAGCCATTTTCCTGCATGCCTTCTCGTGGTAGGAGCACAGGATCCTGCCCCCCACCCCCCAGAGAGAAAACCCATCTAACGATCCACCCCAGCTTCACTGCCTCAGCACTGGGGGTGGTCGGCCCCCCGTCTTTGCTCCCCACCCTCCCATGCAAATCAAAAGAGCACCTGCGGTTGCAGCTGGCCAGCAGGAGACAATCTGCTGTTGGACTGCGGGCTGTTCGTCTTTGCAGGTGTTCCGCCGTGGGCACATCGATCAGCAAGGGTGGTGGGCTGGGGGAGGCAGAAGGCCCTTGTCCATCGGCTCCCACATCCACTCTGGATCGAGGCTTCTGGCAAACCCTCCATCGGCACACGGGTGGGCTCAGTGAGGTCCCTTCTCCAGCCGTTGTCCCACATCTTGCTGGGTAGGGCAAGTCCCTGGCTTGCCCAGGGAGTCCCATGAGCCTAAGACACCCCTCCCCGCATTCCTGCAGGAGCCCCGGTGGGTCAGGCATCCTCTGCATGCTTTAATCCCCCACAGACACTGGCCTCCCGGCTGGCTGCAGCAACAGCTGTTATGAGCCAGACAACATTTCAGCATAGGAAAATCTAGGAATATTTGGTGCCTTGCTCCAGCAGGGAAGATGCCACCACCAGGGCAGGATTCATGGACTTCAGTGGTTTCTTGGAAGCCCGAATGAGGGAGGCAGTTTGATCGCGCTTGCCGAGCCCGGGGTGCTTGTGCCTGTGAAATAGGTATGAATATCTACAACTTTCCCCTTGCAGGGAGAAAGGAGGGAATCGTAAGGAAATATGCCAGGAAGGAGGAGAAAGCTTTTTCTGCTAGATATTTCTGTGTGTTTAGCTTATTTCTCTATTGTTTATTATTACTTTGCATTTATAGCCCGCCTCTTCTCCTCTTGTGAGGAGCCCAAGGCAGCTTGCAGGGCGCTGTTTCATCCTCACAACAGGTAGGCTGGGCTGAGCAGGAATGACTGGCCCAGAGGCGCTCGGTGAGGCTCATGGCGGAGAGCGGGCAGAGCCTGGACCTCCTGGGCCCCCAGTCCAACTCTCAAGACACCACAGTCAGATAAGAGCCCATAACTTCTGTTCCCCTCCAGCTTCCTCTGCTTGTACCTGGAGGAGCTTCAGGATTCCGGCCTAAAAGGGACTGCATTTCACATGAGTGTAACATGTAGCTAGGCAGGTGAGGAAGCACCCCCTTTAACAGGAACTTCATTTTGCGCATGGTCAGGGACACTGAGCCTTTAGGCTCTTTCTCAAAAGGCTCACTGCGGGGGAAATGAACTCTGCACCTGCCCAGAGACACGTGGTCTGAGATGCCCCCATTCTTGAACCCCTGGCTGCAGCTGGGGCTTGTCTTTCCTGCGGGCAAAGCTCTCATTAAACACCGATTCCATTCCGGGTTCCTGTCAAGGCAGCCTCTCGCTTCTAATCAGGAGTGACTCATCTCACTCCTTGTATTTTATTTCGATGCAGCTGGGACTACTTTTATCAGGTATATTAGATCGTGTACTCCTGAGAACGAATCCATCAATTGATGCCAGTGGTGGGGGCTGCCGCAGAGGGTCTTGCTCCCTCCCCCCGATCCGAAGGGGAGCAGGCGGGGGTTGGCAAAGCTGTGGCACCTGCTCAGGTGGCACTGGAGGGGCCTCGCATGTGGGCATGGCAGCCAGCCTGGGTCCTCCACCGAGCGCGCGCTCGCTGATAATCCACGGACCTGCCAACTCGTGACGCGCACCCCATACACGTGTGAACACGCGTCCATGTTGCACCCCAGAGGTGTTCTTAGCCTTGCAGCTGCTCCGCTCCAACAGCAACTTTGGAAAGGGGCGGTGAGGGTGGCAAAGGGGCGTCTCGTTGGGCAGGGAGTGGAATGGAGGGTGAAGGAGAGGACGGCACCGGCGTTCTCCAGAAGCTTCTTGGCTGCCTGTCCCCATTCACAGGAAGGCAGGCAAAAGCTAGGTGGACTGTAGAACCTCTTTGGCTCCAAGGAAAACCCTCCCCACCACTCCCCTCGCATCCCACCTGGCTCTGGTTTTGCCTAAAGCTCCCTCCCTCTCCTGACAGGTGAATCCATGCTCTGAAGCACTGCAGGTCCACCTGGAACGTGCAAGGCGGGATGAGGGAGAGTGCAAGGCCTCAGAAGCCGACTCCAGTCCAAGTCACCTCCTGAGCATGGGGCAGTCTGTGGCAGTCAGCGCGGCAAAGGCCCCGTGGAATTTGGAGCTTGCAGCCCAGGCAGACAAGTGTGGAGGTCGAACCAAGGACATTATACTGGTCCTTCTGCAACTCCCAAGTGGGTCAGATGGGAATGGAGACCTGGACCACTCCAGATGCTGTGGGGTTTGGCTCATGGGTTGGTCAGGGGGAGCCCATGTGCACGCACGGCATTTATGCTGTTGACTTGTATGCCTCTTTGATTCCAACGGGGGAGCTGGCGCAGTGGCAGCTGTCTCCTGGTGAAATTGACGGGACAAGATGTTCACCGTAACGATGATCGTGAGATCAGATACCCTGCAACACCATGACTAGCAAGCTGTGTTGCCAGGATCCGGAGCCCCTTGGCCGCTTAGAGGGAGTTCACCATGAGAAAACGCTGGCGCTGCAAAGCTGCTTCTTTGCACGGACCCTTCCCATGGAGGTGAGGTTTGGAAGGAGAACTGAGGTTTGGAAGGAGCCCTCAAGAGAGCAGAAGGAACACTCTCCAGTGGTGTGCAGGCTTGCCTGGGGAGAAAGATGGCACAGGGAAGGGGTCCTTGATGGCAGACAGTTTGAAAATTCCCCGCATCACATGGTCTAGGACTTTGTGAAATCCAAATGGCATGCGCAGTATTGTTGTACCGACAAAAGGAGGGGAAGAAGGGCCAAGTGGGACCTGCAGCAAGGTCAGCGAGTGCGTCCCCCTCCTGCTCATGTGCAGCATTCTAAGCAATTCGGTCCTCTTCTGTATTGCTTAGACACATCCAGTCCTCAGTTCTGCAGTTGTAAGGTGTGTTTGTTGGGTGGTGTCCTTGGGTTTCTCCTTGCAGGATGTCTTTGCCTTCTGTAAGCTTTGCATCTTACTGGTGGCTCCGTCTGGGCACTCGGTCAGCACCTAAGTTTGCTCTCAGAATGCCTCCTTGGCGTTACTCTCAGCTTGGTCTTCCGCCGCTTCATTTTAGACCGTCCACCCCTTGGAGCAGGAAATCATGGCATCGCAGAGCTGGAAGGGGGCAAGAAGGCCATCAGGTCCAACCCCCTGCTCCAAGTTCAACCACCCTGCTGCGATGGCTCTCCACGCCATCCATGGGCCTTTCCGTGTTATTTGTGTCTTCGTGCAGGGCCTTGCAGACAGATGGCAGAACCACAGTGACCGCCCAACTTCAGATCCAGAGGTGCAGAGATGAACTTCCGTCTGCAGTCACTTTTGGCACAGAACTTTTTGGAACAACCAGCTCAGATACATGACCCTGATGGGGACCACTTTTATTTAACAGTGTGCCCGAAGGTTGCTTTAGATTGCATTTGATGATTTTCTTGCAAGGCTTTTCTTCTTTGAGGCTCAGCTTGGATATGCCTGAGGGCAAACCTGAACCTTCACTCTTTGAATATTTTAGCATTTGTTTTGCTCCTGGGGAAAAATGTTGTTGTCCCCATTGTTGCTCGGGCTTAAGAGCAGATTCAGGCAATTTCTTCTGCAAGGTTTTCAGACAATTTCCTGCTGTGTCAGCCCTGCCTGGAGCTCAGTGCATGGGAGGAAGGAAGATGTGTCAAGGTCAGAAGAAGCCATTGTCAGTGTCTTTCTGGAGCAGAAATCAACTAATCAGTCATCAATCAGTCAGTCAATCAATCAATCACTCCACACTGCTAATATCTGAAGAATTCTGATTCCCATGGAATGGAGAGTGAGGACATCATGGTGGGCAACTGAGAAGGAGGCAGGGCTGTGGGGCCAGTTTGCACATGTTCAGTCGTACTCTGCTGGGATTCTGGCAACTGCAGGACCTTCCCTTCAGGGAGCCTCGGTGGGAGGAAGCAAAGTGACTGGAAAGATACACGACCCTAGAACAGGCAAAAGCGCGTGTGTCTTCCAGGTGTGTAAGGAGCCAAGTCCCCCATTTGAGTCATCTGCATGAGGCTGGTGCCTCTACTTTGGTCACAGAATCAAGAGCCGAGCTATTTTTCCTCCCCAATTTTCCCATTTCCTAACCTCTAGATGGAACAGTGCCTTGGTGGAATAGTGTAATCACAACTGTAGGTAGAGTGCTTTCAGAAATAATAGCATAAGTTCCCTCTTATTAAAAAAAATATACTGGAAAACTCTGAAAGAACAGAAGCAAAGCTAGGGATCACACGTTGCCTAAAGAGCAGGGGAACAAACACGAGCGAGGAATCATAACCACACAGTAAAATCCTTGTGCAGGAAAGCTCGTTAGCCAAGCACTGTTACCTGGGTAATTTTCACCATGGGAGGAAGATCTCTGGTTAGAGGAAGCACAGCAGGTTCTAAGAGTTTAGCACTGGCTGCAATAAAATAACTCTCCCCAACCTCTTTAAATTCTACCTTAGAAGTAAAAATATTTCTGGGTAGGCAGGAGAAGAGCACAGTGAGCTCTGTTTGGTTCTGTTCCTCGGAAGAAATTCCTGGGCTCAGAGTTCCTTAACTGGGGACGTAATCCCATTCGCAGCAGGCTCTAGTTGGTGGATCCCAGCATCCCAGGAAAAAACGAAGAAGGTGCCACAAGCTTGCGGTCTGCCCCCTGCCCCCACATGGAAGTTTCTTCCTCTGCAGCTGGAGACTCTCCCAGGAATGAAGCATGATGCAGTGATGGTCCTATATATGGCTAAGATTAAATGGATGTGAGGTTATCATAACTCACTGATTTCATTTGCAACTTCAGGGAGCTCCTTTCTTCACTAATCTGCCTGCCAAGGAGTCCCTGGCGTGTTGTGGTGGATTCTGACAAGTGCTTTGGACGCACACCTGTCTCCGAGGAGGGCCTGCCGTCGTGGAAAGAGTGTCTCTTAGCTGCACATCCTGGGGATGGATGCTCTTGCCTGGGCCCCGTGTTCCAAGGAACCTCATCAGCCATTGCTTATCTCTTGACTGGGGAAGCCAAGGTTTTATTTATTTATTAAAAATATTTATATCCTGCCTTTCTAGTTCAAACAGAACCATTCAAGGCAGCTGATAAGCTTTCAGGAAAGATAAGCCACTACGAAATCTCAGGGTTATTTGGATAGTTGGAAAAGTATTGTTATAATTGAATGTCATTTGTGGATTTTCCCCCCTGTTTTGATGAGCTTTTGAACAAAATAAGTAAAATAGTGAACTCGTTTTGCGTGGTCATGCAAGCAAAGCTTTTGGGACTAGCAGTGTGTGGGTGTGTGTGTTTGAGAGACAATCTCAGCTTGCCCAGTCAAAGGACAGTTAGTCCGATGCTATTGTTAAACAGCCAGTTGCCTTTACAATATAAATTGCTTCCAGGAGGAAGTAGACATACAGGTTTTTACGGAGAGATGACCAGGGCTGTGGACACGATTGCTCCCAAGCGTCCTCTCCCACCGGGCAGAGTCCGCTCTTCCCCTTGGTATACACCTGAATTGCGGGTGATGAAGCAGGTTGGGAGACAACTGGAGGAAATCACGGGATGAATCTGACCGAACACACTTGAGAGCCCACTATCGGGTCTATGCTGTGGTGGTGAAGGCGGCGAAAAAGAAGTTTTTTTCCGCTTCCATTGCCTCCTCACAATGCCGTCCGGTGGAGCTTTTTCGAGTGGTACAAGGCCTGGTTCACCTGGGTCCTAAGGAAGATCCGATGCCACCCTCAAAGGCCCGCTGTGATGACTTTGCCAGGCATTTCAGGGAGAAAATCGCTCATATTTGTCACGAGCTGGACTCCACTAATGAATCAGAGGTCTCTGGGGAGACGCCAATGCTACCGTCTGGTCCAAAATTGTTGGAGGAATTTCAATTATTGCGGCCCGATGATGTGGACAAGGTACTTGGACGAGTACATCCCACCACTTGCCTATTGGATCCTTGCCCATCTTGGTTAATAAATAACTCCAAGCACGGGATTGGGACCTGGATCTTGGAAGTGGTTAACGCTTCTCTGAGGGAGGGTCGAGTGCCTGCCCCTTTAAAGGAGGCGGTAATACGACTGGTCCTGAAGAAAGCGTCACTGGATCCAGAGATGGCCACTAACTATAGACCTGTGGCCAACATCCCGTTTCTGGGCAAGGTGTTGGAGCGAGTGGTGGCAGGACAACTCCAAGCACTCTTGGATGAAACTGATTATCTGGATCCTTTTCAGTCCGGCTTCAGACCCGGGTACAGTACTGAATCTGCCTTGGTCGCCCTGTACGATGACCTGTGCAGGGAGAAGGACAGGGGGAGTGCATCCCTGTTGGTTCTTCTGGACCTCTCGGCGGCTTTCGATACCATCGACCATGGTATCCTTCTGTATAGACTTGCGGGACTGGGGATTGGAGGCACTGCTTTGCAGTGGTTCCGCTCCTATCTCGACGGTCGATTCCAGAAGGTAGTGCTGGGGGACCATGTCTCTGTGTCATGGCAGCTATGCCATGGAGTACCACAGGGCTCCATTCTATCCCCTCTGCTATTTAACATCTATATGAAACCACTGGGAGAGGTCATCAGGAGGTGTGGGCTGCGGAATCATCAGTACGCTGATGATACCCAGCTCTACCTCTCATTTTCCACTAATCCAGGTGAGGCAGTGGCTGTGCTGAACCGGTGCTTGGCCGAGGTAAGGGAATGGATGAGGGCCAATAAACTGAAACTCAACCCAGACAAGACGGAGGTCCTGTTGGTTGGCGGATCGGGCTTCGGAGAGGGTGGATTTGACCTGGTCCTGAATGGTGCAACACTCCCTCTTAGGGATAAGGTCCGCAGCTTAGGAGTACTCCTCGACCCAGAGCTTTCTTTGGAAGCTCAGGTGACAGCGGTGGCGAGGAGCGCCTTCCTTCAGCTTCGGCTGATTAATCAGCTGTGCCCCTACCTGGAGTATGACTGCCTGGCGACGGTGACACACGCGCTGGTGACTTCCCGCCTAGACTTCTGTAACGCGCTTTACGTGGGGCTTCCCCTGAAGACGGTCCGAACACTTCAATTGGTGGAAAATAGAGCTGCCAGGTTGCTGACGGGGACGGGGAGTTTTGCTCACATGACTCCAGTCCTCCGTCAGCTTCACTGGCTGCCCATTGAAGCCCGGGCCCAATTCAAGGTGTTGATTATGACCTATAAAGCCCTAAACGGCTTGGGTCCTGGCTACCTGAACGAGCGCTTACGTCCGTATATGCCCGACTGCCCTTTGAGATCTGCGGGAGAGTCCCTTCTCCGGGAACCCTCCATGAAAGAAATTAGGAGAGTAAGTACTCGGAGGAGGGCTTTCTCTGCGGTGGCGCCCAACCTATGGAATTCACTCCCCAAAGAGGTCCGCCTGGCACCGTCGTTACTCGTTTTTCGGCGCCAGGTAAAGACCTTTTTATTTAAACATCATTTTAATTGTTAAAATATATGATCTGGCCTGGGCAACTTCCTCTTCCTTCTCTTTCCTCCTCCTATATTATTTATTTACTTATTTTATACTGATAATTTTAATTTTATATTATTCTGTTTGTAACTCAATGTATTTTTTGTATTTTTGTATTTAATGGTAATTTATTATGTTCTATTGTATTTCAATGTATTTTATTGTGTTGTAAGCCGCCCCGAGGCTTCGTCAAGGGGCGGCATAGAAATGCCGTCAAGGGGCGGCATGTAATAATAATAATAATAATAATAATAATAATAATAATAATAATAATAATAATTTTCTTTGATACAGTGAGTATGGCTATGACCTCTGGTGTTGGTTTGTGGTTGCAACTTGTTTCATGCAAAGTTGTTTTATTTAAGACGTATTACTTAAGAGAGTTGTGTAAGTGGCTCAGAGCCAAATGTTCGGGACCATCAGAACAAGAGATCTTTGACTAGTTTTAAGGTCATCTGCAAGATCAGGCTGTGTTCCAACCCACTCACATCTATGACATGTTTCTAACACTATCCGTGACACAAATTCAACTGTTTGCAGCACTTTAGCCTGTCTCTTCCAATATACTTTGCCTTTCTGTTAAACTGCTCTTTATTCAGAGGCAAAGAGTTGCCGAGTGCCATAGGTGTGCATAGCACTTAACAAACATGGAAAGAGACAGATCAGTGCCTTGAAGAATTTACAATTGGATCCCCCAAATACAATAAGAAAGGAAACAGGAGAAGGGCTAAGATTTGGAGCAGGCAAATTAATTCCTGTATACAGTTGCATTCATCATGGCATGAGGAATCACATTCCCTTTTGATTCATGTGCTCAAACATGTCACGTCTGTTGCTGATGCTGACACACTATTACTTCCTTAGGTAGGGAAAGCACATAACTCTAATGCTTGGTGTGCCGTGAATGCTAACAGCAATGTAACCTGAAAGATCGCGAAAAGGAAAAATGTTACTTTCAAGGATGATCCACAGTTATTGTTCTCTTTGTCACGATGGGAGGTAAAATTCCGTAATACGTTAAGAATGGTGTTTGGTCTGAGCTGAGTGCAGACCCCATACCTGTGTTTAGCACTAGGATTTAACCCTTCAAAATGCAAAGCAATAAAACTGAGGGTACTTTCAATCATGTATAGCATGTTTTTCCACTGAGGAAGCTGAGATGTGTTGCTAAAAATGTGTGCAAAGGAAAAGCATTTGAGCATCTGTAGGTTTAAGCTCCCGTGCCCAATACCTTGCCGTGCTTTCTCAGTTCCAGATCCCGAATCGGAGTCAGAGGAATGGGACCACATTGGCGGCCCTTGCTTGGAACGCCAGAGTCAGTTGGTGAAAATGCTTCAAGGGTCTGGAATGATCATCCAGGAACCAGGGAGACGATGCAGTCAGACTGAGCCCCCTGTCTCCTTTTGGGTCCTCCAACTTTGCCCCCAGGAACCAAGATGGTAGCCGCTCTGAGCAGAGTTCCGTGTCAGAAGGCAGAGTGTCTCTCTGGCAACACAAGGCCAGCTTGGGAGGAGGAAGCCAGGACCAGCAATGGATTGGACCCCACAGAAACTCCAGAAAGAAGCTGGGTAGAAGCAGCTCCAGCAATGAGTGATGATTTGAAGCTGGATTCCTGGAGCTGTTGGACAGCCCCCCAGCCGCAGTGCTAAGGACACCTAAGCCGCACGACACCTAGTGGCACGAATGGGGCATTGCACCCGAGTCCTCTTTGAGTTAGGGATACCCATGTAGAAAATGGCTCCTCCACATGCATGTCTCAGTCTGGATCAGTGCCCAGAACTCCAGCAGCACCACTGTCCAACTATGGGAATATTTTTAAGATGCTGGCAGGTGTGATTGAGCCTTGATGAGCACACAACTTGTGAGGGAGGGATGGTTCGCTCAGTTTCAGTCGCTCTCAATTTCTCATTTTTGTATTCTTACATTCAGTTTGCTCCAGACTTTGTGAATCATTTTAAAGTTTTGCATGAAAAATTTCACATCTTTTTGCACACACACCCACACATGCATCTAATGCAATTTTGCCCTATAGACATTTTTCAAGCAAAAATAAATGCATTGTAACATTTGCACTAATATATGCATTTTTGTGTGGGGGACAAATGAAGCCCCCTAGTGGAACTTTGAAGAAATCACATCAGACTCTCACAAGGAAGTCGTAAGGAAGCCCAAGAGCTTTGCAGCTCAGATGCATCATCCTGTCCATCATTCCAGTATTTCAAAGAGAAATAGAAAGTGAAAGAAAAATTATCCCAGTGAATGCTGGGCCAACAAAGGGGTAAAAAAAAAAAAGAGCGCATGCTTATTTCAGGCAATCGATCAGATGACCTTGACAGCCAATATAGAAATCAACTGGTCCATTTAATTGGAAGTAGAAGTTGGAGAATCTGCATTTTCATTTCCAAAACAAGTCCAAGAGCCAAT
The DNA here is from genome assembly GCF_004798865.1 of Varanus komodoensis. Taxonomy (NCBI): domain Eukaryota; kingdom Metazoa; phylum Chordata; class Lepidosauria; order Squamata; family Varanidae; genus Varanus; species Varanus komodoensis. The sequence continues at coordinate 2,230,583 of NW_025336142.1, forward strand.
CGTGGTAGTGACATGAACTCTTAATCTCAAAAATCAGAGTCAAGCTGAAAGAGATCACTAACAGAAGCAGAGTGCTAAATTATAATTTAAACAACATTCCTAAAATCCACATAAAGAGCAGAATTGCATTCTTGAACTAAACTGACCATGCACCAGAAAAACTGTGGACTGAAACCAGAGGTATTATTAGTAAGAAATGTCAAAAGACCATTCCTGTAGCAAAAAGAAAGAAAAAACCTGGATGAATGACAGGTGAATCACTAAAGACAGGCAAGAGGCAAAGGGTGACAGAAATAGGGTCAGAATTTTGAAGGCAACTTTTCAGCAACTCACGTAGAGACAAAAAGAACTATTACAATGACTCGTGCAAAGAAATAGAAGAGAACAGTGAGGAAAGAGACCTATTCCAGAAGATCTAAGAAATCAAGGAAATTCAACCCTGGTTTAAGAATGTTGAAAAACCAGCAGGATGAGGGGATGCTACCTGATCTGGGTGAAATGAAGAGAAGGTGGAAGTAATATCCCGATGAACTATACAGAACAGATAAAAAGATGACAGAGTCCTTCAAAGAGGCAGAGCCTGCGATATTAGAATGCAAAGTGAAGCCGCTCTGAAAAAACTTGGAAGGAATCAAGCATCCGGAGTAGATACTACAGTGCCCATAGAATTATTCCAAGCAGCAGAGACAGAATCAGTCCAAGTCCGAACAAGAATATGCCAACACAGATGGCAACAAACAATGTCCCACAGACTGAAAACATTCCATATACATTTGAATCCCCGGAAAAGGATATGCAAAAGAGCAAGAAATATCCAATGTTCAAGTTGGATTCCAGAAAGCAAGAGGTATTTAAGACCATATTGCAAATATTTGTTGGCTACTGGAGCTCCCCAAAATCATTTCGGGAGAAGATTGGTCTATGTTCTACAGACTGCAGCAAAGCCTTTCTTTGGGTGGACCATAGAGTCATAGAATAGTAGGGCCGGAAGGGGCCATGAAGGCCATGAGGTCCAGCCCCGGCTGGTGCAGGACGCCAAGTCAGTCCATCGCACTCAGGTGGCCGCCCAGTTTCTTCTGAATGTCTCCAGTGCGGGAGAGCACACAACCTCCCTTGGCAACTGGTTCCACTGTCGTATTGCTCTGACAGGAAGTCTTCTCCTGGTGTCTAGCATGCACTTGGTATGCTGCCACTTGAGTTCATTGTTGCATGTCCTACACTCTGGGATAGTGAGAGGAGGTATCTTCCTTCTTCTTTGGGACAGACTTTGAGGTACTTGTAGAGTGCTAGCGAGTCTCCTCGTAATCTTCTTTTCTCAAGACAGTGTGGTGCAGTGGTTAAGAGCATGGGACTGGGACTCAGATGATCTGGGTTCGAGTCCCCACTCGGCCATGGAGCCAACTGGGTGACTTTGGGCCACTCACAGACTCTCAGCCCAAACTACCTCACAGGGTGGTTGTTGTGGGGATAAGATGGAGGAGGAGAACGATGTCAGCTGCCTTGAGCCCTTTGTAGGAAAAAGGCAGGATATAAATCGGGGAAAAAAAAAAAAAGACTGAGTAGGCTCATAAGAAACAATGGATGGCCCTGAAACAAGTGGCAATTAATTGTCTTGATGTGCAACCTGTATCAGTGTCAGGACAGAATACGGATGAACAGAATGGTTTCCTATGGCCAAATGAGTCAGACAAGGGCACATTCTAGTATCCTCTCTGTTCAACCTGTACATGAAACAAATCATGAAGAAATCTGGATCAGAGGAGGAAGGAAGTGAAACATGGCAGAAGACACACCAGGCGTTCCAGATATGCAGAGGGTGCCCCGTACCTGGCAGAAGCAGTGAACCGAAATGACTCCCATTGAAAGTGCAAGAAGAAAGTATGCAAGCAGAGCTGCGCCTGAACGTTAAGAAAATGAAGTCAGGTCTGGAGTAGAATTACGCACCTCTAAGGTCAACCAAGAAGACACTGGAATTGTGAAAGATGTTGCATAGCTTGGCTCAGTCATCAAATCCAATGGAGAGGCAGCCAAGAAATTAGAAGAAGACTGAGACTGGAAGGGCTGCAGTGAAGGGACTAGAAAAGATAGTAAGCTGTAAGGATGTTTCACTGGAGACAAAGGCTAAGGGAATCGACACTATTGTATTCCCGATCAGTATGTGTGGCTGTGAAAGCTGAGCAGCGAAGAAAGCTGACAGGAAGCAAAGTGATGCGCTTGAAAAATGTTGCTGGAGGAAAGCTTTGCAAATATCCTGGAATGACAGGAGGACAAACAAATGGCTCCTAGATCAAATCAAGCCAGAAATTTCCCTGGAAACAAAAATGACAAAACCGAAGCTGTAATACTTCACATCATGAGAAAGCAAGACTCCCTGGAGAAGACAATCATGGTATGGAAAGGAAGAAGAAGGCAGAGAAAGAGGAAGACCACATGTGAGATGGGTGGGCTCCAGAAAGGAAGCCACGGCCTTGATTTACGAGAGCCGAGCAGGGATGTCCAGGACAGGGCATCTTGGAGGGCTTCCATTCATAGGGTTGTCATAAGCTGCAGGTGACTTGGGGGCACCTAACAAGAACCACCACAGGAAGCGGAAACCAACTTCTAAGCAAGCACAATGCCAAGACAACATCTTTAGACATTTTCATTAAAAAGTGTGATACTGGGATAGGTGTGGAGTATGTTGCAAATTTCCCAAGGGTACAATGGTTCTGGGGCGTTGCTGAAGAGGACAGCTGCTGCCACCTTGCGCTCGCCAAGCCTCTTGAGCCAGACGGGCCGAGCTTTCCTCCTCCCGGCTGCAGCCCCCCGAAGTGCCTTAAGGGCATTCCCTGGTCCTCTGCACGAAGGGTTCTGAGCGCAGGTCTGCTGTGCTCCTTGACGAAGAGAAGCCCTTCCTGCCATCCTTCTGGCTGACGCACCGTCTGTCTTGTCTTCAGGGGCAGCAGCAGCAGCCGCAAAGAGGGGCCTGTGTGTGGACACTGATCATGTCCGTCAGCTCACACCTGCCGGCACGGAATATTGTGCTTGGTCCGAGGCTTTCAAGGACGAGGCTGCGACCCAGCCGGGAAGAGCGATGCTGGAAGAAATCCGGCTGCTAGCAGTGCACCGGGAGAGATGGCAGGAACAGGAGAGCTGCTGGCATTGCCCGTAACGACTCTCTTGCTGAGCTCATGAGTCAGTCCCTGGAAGCTGGTGCTGATCTTTTCTGGATTATGACACCTGGTGCCGCTTTGCAACCGTCCGTAAACCTGGAGGCCATTTGCAAATGGACCAAAGCCTGGCAGAATTTGCACGAGAATATGAGGCAGCATCACTCGTGTCTGCAGGAAGACGCTGCCCGATTTGGCCCTTTTTCTAGCAGCATCCAAAGAATACCAAAATGTGACAGTGCATTTTGTAGCTAAGCCTCACGGAGCTGATGTTGAGTGTCTCAGCAGCACAAGAATCATGTCAAAGTCAACTCCTAGGAGCGATCTGATTGGTGCAAGGTCATGAAGGTTGCAAGGAGACGATAATCATTCCAAGCTATTCCTTTGGTCTCTCATCTATCTTTAAGAAATAACCATGTTCCTCCTTAAATGCGGGTCTTCCCTGTTGCATCAGCATGCTGGAAGGGGCATGCATTTCAGAGGCACCCCCAGGTGCTGAACTTTCAGTGGCGCTCCTACCCATGTGCTGCTTTTGTTCTTCTGCTTTTCTTTTTAAAACCCAGCAGGGTCCTGGGGTGATGAAAAATAAGAGCCCCATTTCTGCATATCATATTTAAAGCAGCTATGCAGGCACTTTATGATCCTTATGTTTGGAGATACTGTGTTAAAGCTAAATATGCGCGGCACAATTCCACAAAAGTTGAGCGACTTTAGAATCCCCTGGATTTCAGTGGAGTAGTTAAGTGTGTGCTTGGCTCTCTGACCTTGAAATCAGTGGGGCCTGGAAATGCTTAACATTTGTTTTATGGTGCCCTTGGATGGTCTGCAGCTGCTTTTTACGTGAAGGATCTGCTCACTGGGAAAGCCTTTTGCTGCTCTGCCCACGGGCCACAGACTAGCGGGGAGCCATCAATTCCATCCAGTTCTGTCTTCGGTGGCCGAGCAGTCGTATGAAGGCTCCGGCCACAGTCTCCCAGGACATCGTGGTGGGGATCCTCTGCAGAGGACCTGTGAAGTCACAGCTTCAAGGGTCCCGAGGCTCCGCTAGGTGTCCTAGAGGTGCACCCAAAACCTGCTCTCTTCCTCCTTTCCATCTAACCCTCATGGGGCAGTTGAGCTTGTGAGTCGGCCTCTGGTATTCTTGAGGGACTGGAAGAGGGTGAATCAACAGATGCTTAATCTTGCCAAGAGGGAAATGCTTATATTTGGAAGTTCAAGAAGATGGAAGTCAACGTATGATGGGAAGGACAGTATTCCCCTTCTGGCACTGGGTTCACAGTTCCGGGCAATGCTTGGACTTACACCGCTCCCACATAGTCAGATGGTGGCATTGGTGTTAATTTTATTTCTGTACCTCCCAAGAACTGAAGCTCTCTGGGTGGTGAACAACAATTAAGAAGTTCCATAAAACAGAACTTAAAAAATAATACAACAGGAATGTTTTTGTACAGAAATGCTCCGAACAGGGGAAGCTGGGAAATGAGCAATGAGTAGGGATGGAACAGCGGTTGCCATTTATCCCTAGTTAACTTCCAGGTCAGAGTGCTGTAACATACAGATCATAAGATGGTTTTAATTCATTTATTAGATTTCTATCCTTGTTTTTTTTCTTTTAAAGACCTCAAAAGCTCACACCGTTCTCTTCCTCCCGCTCTCAGTCTCAGCCCCAGATCAGCAGGTCAGGGAGTTGTATCTAAATTTGTGGTCCAGGTTCAAAGAGATGCTAATGATCTTAGGGTAATGACGCGACTGGTCTGCGGCCTGGGAATCCTAAGACCACAGAGAGAAACCTGCCTTATCAGCCAGGTTACCTCCAGAAGCCTTGCTCCAGCACCAGCATTCCGGTGCCCCAGCATCTGAGGTATGGTGCATGGTCATAAGAATGGGAGTCTTCTCCCTGCTCGGATTTGGCTTGTGCAATTCACATGGCTGCAGATGAACCCTTTGGTTTTTCAGGGAGATATGAAGTCCAAGAAGGAAAAAATGGTGTTCCCTGTTATTTTATTACTGTTTCGTTGCTGTTTCATTAGGAAAAAAATCACACTGTTCTGTTTTGAGCTGGCTCTGCATGTTAATTATGTTTTGACTTGTTAAACATGGATCATTTGATGGAAAAGTACAATATAAATATTTTAAATAAACACATATTATTCACTTTTCATTCTCTTTGTTTTATTAATAATGAAGCATTTTATGGCATCTTAGAGACTAACAGATTTATGGCTGCATAAGCTTTTGTGGACTCAAGCCTATTCTGTCTGCGAAAGCTTCTCCCACAATAAATCTGCTAGTCTTTAAGATGCCACGAGATCCTCTGTTGGTTTTGCTCCAACAGACCAGAATGACTACCCCTCTGGAATTTGTTTTATTCGTGGTTCTCAAAAATAAACAGACAGACACATGATGCTGTGGCTTTTTGGGTGTCGGAGGAGCTGCAATGTCACTTGAATGTGAACCCTGTGAAATAAACGGTGTCCCCATCCGTTGCGAAGCAATGGGTGCGCATTGCTGCTGCTGCTGCTGTTGTCCTTTACGAAGAGAACCCAAAGAAAGGAAATAAACAAAAGGAGCGGTGGGTCCTTTTGATCCTGGTTGGCATGAGAGTATCTGCATCCAAGGTGATTCAAAGGAAGACTGTGTCCAGGAGGACAAAGATGCCATGGCGGGACCGCTGCAGTGTGATCGCCTGACATGCCTGCAGGCGAGAGCAGAATGTTTCTGCAGCTGCCTCCTGTGAATGCCAAGGAGCCAGATGAGACCCAAGGAGAGCCTTTTACAGCTCTGGATCCACCGCACGAGGCTGGGACTGTGGCCTCGGATGCTGAACCTCATTTCTGGGCAGCAACAGGAGGGGACTCGTGATGAAGGTCAGGGAGACCCATGGAGATGGCAAGGTTCCAGGCTATACTGGCACTTTCTTGACGTGCCTCTGTAATAGGGTAAGTTGGCCCTTGTCTTCCCAGCTGTGATCTGCCTGGAAATCCCTCGATGGGCAAGTAACCTTTGGAAAAAGCTGCTGATGGGAGCACCTGTCCATAACTGAATTGCCCTGCAGGGGGCAATTTAGGTGCAGGTTTAAAATCTCCCCATGCAAAACACTCAGGCTGAGAAAGAAACGAATGATCCATAGGATCCAGTGGCTATCCGGGAATCTGGGGAATTGCTCCAGGACCTCAGATATGAATTGGGGCCCAGACTCCCAGACTCCTGTGTCTAGCAATGTCTCTTGGTGCTGTTACAGACCAGTAATTGGTTACTGAACAGGAGGCAGGGTAGGAATGGAGGGGCAGTTCTTGCGAGGGGAGGGAGCAATCCCTGGTTTGCCCCAAGGACCTGTACTGGTGCCCCTGATTTTTAGCTTGGTCATAAATCAACTTTCAGAGGAGCAGAAGTCAGGGCTTCCAATGAGGAAAAATGGTACCTTTTTGGTTTGGTGCCTGGAATAGGGAGAGCCTGTTATGGCCAGGCACAAACATCCGTTTCCTAGAAGCCAAACTGGTGAAGTGCAAAGAGCAGTAACGTCCCCCGAAACAAGCCGAGGTGGGGTAGAAGCTTCCCGGCTGCCAGAGGCTTGTGTGAATTGCAGTGCAAGTGGAGAAGGCTCAGAGATGTGAGTCACCCGGCTGAGAAGGTGTTCTTAGAAGTGAGGTGGTGTTGCAGGCTGCAGCTTTGCTCTGCAGGACCTGGAAGGGGCCTGAGCTTGGTGGGCAGCCCCAGGCTTGGTGGTGCTACAGGCATGGCACTGGAGAACCCAGGGTGAGGCTGGCTCGGCCCGGCGGCTCAGACGCTGCTGCAGCTTGTCCTACACATTCCTTTCTTCAGATGCCTTGTTCACTGGGGCGTCATGTCTATTACTCAGCTGCTCACAGCTTTGGAAATATGCAATAGACCACAATTGGCCTGTATCGAATTACTTCAACTTAACTGGGTTATGGATCAGATGGTTAGTATTTCAAGGGAGTCAAATAATAAAGATAGATTTTACAGGAGAAATGGGATGAGCAGAGAAGTGCCTGGGCAAGAATTTGTTTGTATGGGTTATAATTCTGGATTTGTTTTCCAGCCTGTGTGTTAATTAGCTACCATGTTGAATTCAAAATGCAATAATTAAGCAAATTAAAGCTGCAGCATAGTTATTAATGAGGCAAAATATGCTAATATGCTTTTGATAAAGAGCTTTTTCTTCTGTTCCACATGAAGCTGGCAAACATCTTTTATTCTGAGCCAGACAGCTTATCTCAAGTGATTAAGGGGAAAAGTTCAATACTATAGGGCTGCTGAACAAATACTGTAAAATAGGTAGCAATCAAAATGAACAACGTGAATAAAAACAGCAGAAGGAATGAAGCCAATAACTTAATTTGTGGTCGGAATCGCTTAGAAGAAAGGCGTTTTCTGGCCCTCGTGAGCCGGTGGGGGTTGCTGGCCACTTGCCAATGCCCACACCACTGGAGGGAGGTCATGGTTGACCCCGGAGCTTCCAGGCCAAGCTTTTTCTGCCCCTCACCGTCATGGCCTATCCAGGAGGCCATAAGGAACACGGCCCAGAGGGGTCAGGGAGGCAGCCTTGGCATTCCCCAAGTGGGTTGCTTGGACTGGGCCCAGGGGAACCGGCAGGGGGAAGAGAGGCCAGGAGGGGGTGGTCTATTCGGGGCTGAAGACTGCTGCGGGCATCTTCCCCAGGGGCCTCCTACATCTGGGCCTGGCATTACCCTTGAGCTTCAGAGGGGTTGCTGTGCACCGACGCACATGGAAAGCAGAAGGGAAGCCCAGGGTTCTCCTGGGGTTCGTAAAGGCCGTCCCTGGGTGGGCTGCGGAGGGTGAAACAAGCACCTGAGCAGAGTCTGCCGGGGGTGCACAACCAAAAGGATAGGTACACTTTGTTCAGACATGGGAGAGACCTGCGGAAAGGACCACCCAGGTACAAGGTGCTTTTAGGACCTATCAGTTACGCACACGGTTCGGAGGGGAGGAGGGGGATCGGTGGGGATCATGTACCCAGAGACTAGAGGCACATCGTACTAAAACAGAGGGGTCAGACAGGGTCCAGGCAGCACAGTACAGAGAGAACCTTCAGGACAGGCGAACTGTGAGTACCTCTCGGAGTGTCCCTTGAAAGGACAGGCAGGCATTCGCATCTCTCGGGTCCATGGGAAGCGAGGCTTGCAACACGGATGCCCGATCTGATCAGCAATCCTGTCTTAAGCCTGAAGCTGTTCTTACAGTGTCCAGTTTGTAGCAGCCATAATAGGGCAGAGGGCTTGCTCATTTGGAGCCTATCCAGCGTTTTGCAGGACACCTGGGCCCTTCCCTTCCCTGCTGCAGGCAGCAGATCCTGCTGCTCCGCATCCCCTTTTCCTCACCTGGATGCTTCCACAGCGCCATTTATCCTCACGGCACGAGCCCTGTGGGGCAGGCTGAGCTGAGGGTCTGTGTCTGGCCCAAAGTCACCCACGGAGCTTCTGGGCCCAAGTGGGCACTGGAACCCAGGTGCCCAGTCTTTTTTTAATTTTTTTTTTAATTAAGATTTTAAACTAAAACTACTCATATCAATCATCACACACATCAGATTTACTGGGTCAGCCCCCTGCAACATGTCTTTTAACATTCTATGATCATACTACAATCCTTTTATAAAAACATGAAAACATCTTTGCATCAAGACCAAGTCCCGTTTCTTCAGCCAAATAAAAATGTAATTCCAAATTTGATAGAAGTCACTTTCTTCCTTCTTCCATCTTCTTTGTTGGTAAAATCAATCCTATCTTTTCTTGCAAGGCCCTGCTTCTCTTGACCGTTATTTAAGGGAAGCTTCTCCAGGTTGGGTGACATTGCAACATCTTCTTTCTTCTTCAGTGATAATTTTTCTTCTAAACATTTCTGAACAATTCAAAATCTATCTATTTTTCTAATAAAAAATAACTTCCTCACTACCACAATTACTAGTAACTTCAAAAGGATTTATTTGACATCTCAAAGGGCATCCTAACTACTCTGGTTAGTGATAACTTTAAGCCAATTTTCTTTAAACTCACTAATGTTTCATCTGAATTAAACTCCATTTAATCAAATATAGTTAACTCCATACAGTATCACATATAAACTTACCAACCCATATAAATCATTCATTTTTTTTAAACAGTAAGTTCTCCTATTTTCAATTTCAAATATAATCAAAGATATCCATTTACCAGGTCCCCAGTCTTACCGCCACACTGCACTGGCTCCGATACACTGTGGGGAGAGAGGTCCTGGGTTCAGCATGTCCCAGGGCCTCCTTTTGCTCCAGGAATTGAGCTGCCCTCCTGGAGCAGGCCTTGGTGTGGTGTGACAGAACGTACATGGGGATAGCGTACATGGGTTAGAGTCCGTGCAGCGCAGGGCCACAAGGTGGGTGGCCGGGTTGCAGGGGAAGCCATATGGGGTGAGACTGAGGGAACTGGGTCTCTTCAGCCTGAAAAGAGGAGAATCAGAGGGGGTCTGTAGGCGACATGCAGGCATGTGAGGGGGTGTCACACGGAGGTGGGGAGAAACCTGTTCTCCCTGCAGAGGAAAGCAGGATGTGCTCCAATGGAACCCAGGTTTCATTTAGATGCCAGGAAGCACTTCCTGACAGTCGGGACCCCGAGGGCGTGGAATGGGCTTCCACGGGAGGCGGTTGAGGCCCCATTGGTGCGGGTGTTCAAGGACAGGCTGGACATGCACATGGTGGGCATGTCGTGAGTGGAGCTGGCTGGAGCCGGGGGTCAGACTAGATGCCCCAGGCGGCCCCTTCTGACTCGCTCTGTCTCTATGTTTCTATAACAGCACACAGAACCGAGTCTTGGTAATACTTGCTCCATGTGTGCAGGTGGGACCAAGTGGGGAAGGCATATGGGTGAGAGGAGCATTCGACTCCTCTGCCCTTCATTATCCTGAAAATGTAATCATAAAATGAAACAAAGCCTTACCTTCCTTCCACACAGGATTGGGTCAGCAGGACTCCCTTCTACAGACAAACCTCCGAAGGTTTATTACATGGTGCTACAAGGGAAGGCATTTAAATAGAAAGTGCATGTGCAGCCAATGAATCCTGTAGCAGCTTGACTTCACAGGAAGGCTGCCCTGGGCAATGAGACTGGCCTGAAAACTAAGAGGTTTAATATTTTATAAAACCTCTTAATGCTACTTAACAGAGAGATGCAAAACTCCACAGGATTTTTCCAGGCCAAAATTATGATTATAAAAAGTTTTCATATCCAAAAATGCACATAATTTATGAACTAAGTTCTGCTCAGTAAAACCGTAACATCTCGGTTTGTGAAACACATAAATATGTTTAGGAAACAACAATAATGTGGAGTAGATATTAAGTAAGCCTTAAATAACTTAAGCGAGTAAAGAATCCAATGAAAGTTGTGATTTATTGCTAACTGTAAGTATAACAGGAGTTGTCATGGTGATGAAAAAGTGGGATCCAAGTTATTGCAAATAAACAAGCAGATTAAGCTCTTTGAACCCTTATGGGTCCCCAGTGTTTCTGAGTAAACTGCAAATTTTGGGAGGGGCTTGTGGGCACTCTCACAAAATGGGTGCTATGGCCAGGCATAGGATACTCATGATGCTACATGCTGTGTTTTTACTCTGGATAGCCTCTGCATGCCAATTTCCCCTGTTTAGTAAGCCCAGATGTCATTCTGGGAGCTGCCACCATTTTTGCTGCATGTTCTTCTGCTAGGCAGAGTGGGCCCCCCATTGCCAGTTCAACTAGTTCATCCAACGGTTGGTTGACTTGCTCTTCAGGATGACATGAGGAATAACATGGGATACCGCTGCTCTTCACACAGGATTAACTTCCTTCTGGTTTCAACCCCTTCCCCTGAGCCTGGCTGAAAAAGCATTTCCTTCCAGAAAGGGTACTGGAGCACCAGTCCACAGATTTTTGTAAAAAAACCATAGGAGTTCCCACTTTGAGGAAGCTGTTTCCACTGTGAAAACGGATGCATTCTTTTCACAGTCCCATGGTCCCCGTTCAGCTTTCCTCCACCACCCACACCCCAGTTGCTTTTGCAGGCTCGATAGAGACCTCAGGAAATCTGATGCAGAGAAATGAGAAAGGGTCCAGCGGAGGGCAACAAAAATGATCCAGGCTTTGGAAGCACTGCTCTGTGAGGAGAGACTGGGAGAACTGGGCATGTTCAGCCTTGAGAAGAGAAGATGAGGGGGACATGATATCCCTCTATAAGTACCTCAAGGGCTGTCCCAAAGAGGGAAGTCAAGATCTCATCTTGCTGATACCAGACTGTAGGAATAATCAATTCAAGTTGCAACAATCCAGATTCAGGCTGAGCATCAGGAAAAACTTCCTCACTGTCAGAGCAATGGGACAGTGGAACCAGCTGCCTGGAGAGGCGGTGGGCTCTCCCACACCAGAGACATTCAGAAAGATACTGGGCAGCCCTCTGAGTGGGATGGTGTGACTTCTGCAACAGCAGGGGGTTGGACCCGATGGACTTCATGGCCCCTTCCAACTCCGTTATTCTATGATTCTAATCTAGGATCATAGCTTGGTCCTTGGACATGCTCCGGAAACCTCCCATGAAGGGAGAGTGGCATGAAGGGAAACTCCGTGTCCAGAAGCTGCCATGCATTTCATGCACCTCATCGTAACCTGCAGTCCTGAACTATGCACCGCTCAGAGAAACGTGAGCCTGGTCCCACCTGGCCTCCGCCACCTCCAGCCATTTTCTGCAACCTCCATGCCATAAGCTCTGCAGTGTGAAAATCACATAATTAACATGCCTAAGAGGAAACTCAAGTTAAGATCCCCTAATCTTCTGAAGCAATATTCCAACAATATTTCTTTGGGCTTGTTTGCTATATGTTCTCATGTTTGCTATATATTCCCATATATTCCCTTGTTTGCTATATATTCATATGCTTCTTTCTATACATGCATGCCTTCCTATGCGTCTTTTCTGGATGGCCTTGATCAGTGTAATTTTTATTTTTTATGCCCTTGCTCTTTCTGTGCACAGAAAATTCTTGGGTTTTTTGCAAACAAGCTGCAATTGAAGCTTTATCCCACCATCTGGCAGGTGCACTAGCACTGGGAACCTCTATTTTCTTCTAAACAAATTCAGCAGAGCCTGCAAAACAGCAACTTAAATAAATAAATCCTTGATAGAAACAGAAAAAGAATAGTAATGTTGTAAGTCCCCTGATATTTATCCAAATGTGAACTAGGATCCTGTTGTGTTTGCAAATACAGCCAAATAGAAAATGGCAAGGATATTTTTTTCTCTTCAGCTTTTTAAAGCATGCGTTTATCCTGGGAGATGACAATGACTTTCCATTTTCCATTTCGTGAGAAAACAAAAATGGTTCATGAGATTTTATTTCATGTTCACAACTGAAAGCATCTTCAGATGTCCAAGCATTAGCTTAAAACTTGGGTTGAGGCCTCAGGCAAGCTGACAAACCTACATCCAATTCATTAAGCACCTGTGACAAGGTTCAGGCAGAGCTGACATGTTAAACTGATTATTTTGACATGAGTCATTAAAATATTACGTGTTTGCAGAAGCAGGACAGGAAGAGCGGAATGAATGTATGACCGAGTATACAACATGTTCTCCATTATAATAACATTTCATTCTCCTCCTTACAGAACCAATACAGTTGGGGGTTCAGATTTGCTAAAAATCAGTCTGTTTTATTAGAATTCTTTTGCAAGAGTTCTTCTCATCACAGACTGTACCTTGAGATTTTTAAAGAAACTGTTTAGCTACCGCCATGCCCTGCAAGGAGAGAGTGGTTTCTCAAGCATTCGTGGACTTCTTCTCATGCTTGACCCTGTCTTGGGAAGCGAGCCAGCCCATAGATGCTTGTGGCTGCACAGTTGTGCCATGTGCAGCACAAGCAGAGGTTGTCGCACATGATGTGGAAAGCGGGTGCTGTGTGTGAGGCGGGTGAGCTCCGAGTGCTTTCCCGGAACTCCTGTTTACAGCCGTGCCAAAATGGACTGGCGTCTTGGGGAGCTGAGCCCAGGAATCTGAAGGATTTCCACCCCCAGTGGCTTCCTCACCCATTCCTAGCTAGCAGCTCCCAAATGGAACGCCCTCCCCAGGGAGACTCACCTGGCACCTTCCTTACATTCTTTTCAGCCACCTCCCAGCTGCTGTGCCCATTTTTAAGGCCTGAGACAGATCCCTCCCTTAGTGGTGTGAGGTCAGGGATAAGTTGAAGCTCCGTGGAATCTGCTTCTCTAGGGTTTGGCCTTCACTTCGAAAGCGGAGAGGAAGCCAAAAAAGTTTGCAGAACGAAGGCTGCGTGATTGGCGACTTTCTTGCGCGTCGCATGCGGCAGCATGGACAAGTGAAAAGGGATGTGCTTGCGCTGGCCATGCTTGCCAGGAATTTGGCCTCATGGCTGCATCCCACCAGGCCAGCATCCAGAGGGCTGTCCAGGGAATCGGACAGGTTCCCACTCCAAAACCGGACCCCTGACCCATCCCTAAGAAGGGTGCACCATGGCACTCAGATGGGGCAAACATGATGTGCCCAAGACTGGACAGCTGGGTGAGCTGGAAGCCTTTGCTGTGCCAAACCAAGCCCTGCAAATTTGTGTCTGTGCACTAGTAGGCGATATAATGACAGAGGAACATTCTGTGGCAGTAGGATGCTTCATCTGGGGGCTGCTCAGCCTCTCCCCCCCTTCTGCCCCAGTGTTTCTGCCATGGCAGTAATTCCAAAAGTCCAAATCAAGTCAATGTTGCATGCAAATAAAAATGGCCCTGCCTTTTGTGCAGCTTGTAACAGGCAAAGCCTGAATATTTTAACATGCAGGTTGTAATGAATGCAGAATGAGCAATATCAGCAAATCTCTTCAAACTCTGCAGGAATTTGGCCAACCAGCCAGCAATTGCCAGTAAACATAACAATAACATAATGTCTTAATATTACTGTCAAAGAGACAATTTGCTTAAAGCAGTCATCCTCAATTCTTACTGCAAAGGCTGTGAGATCTTAAAACTAAAATGCCGCTTGTCAGGCTTTGGGTGGGAGACTGGAACAAGGCCAGGAGCTGGATTTTTTTTGCCCGTCATGGGGCAGATGGTATTTAGCAATGCTGTGGGCTGACCAGGGACTTAAAATGTCGACAACCCTTCCCGCCTCTCATGGCCTGTGTCTTTTTAATTCATCTGCAGAACAACAGGACTCCTGCAATGCTCGAAACCCCCAGCGGGCTGTTGGTGTCGCTTCACGCCTGTATCGCCTGAATGTGGCTTTGCGTTTTGAAATATCAGTATCTTATTGGTGCGATGATTAATGGCTGCCTGCAAAACCTCTTTGCCAATCCTGCCTTGTGCAAACGCAGTGGGGCCGGCTTGCAAACAATGCTGCTGGAAAGGTTGCAGGGCTCTGAAAGCACAGCGAGTGCCGTGCCTGAGCTTCCCTTTCCCCTTCCCCTTCTTCTGTGACTATTTTGTCATCGCAAAACTGTGCTTTGCATTTTGATGCTTGCCCAGGGAGACTAAGCAAACAGGTTGGCTCTGGGGGCTGCCCGCTGTAGGGGAGGGGGTGTCTTTCGTGCCATCTGCCATCTTGAAAATTAAAGCAAAGGAAAGGTCAGTGGGATAAACCGATCTGCTCAACAAAATGGTTAACAACTCATGAATAAAACTCAGGGAAAAGAAAAGAAACTTAGAAGGGGTAAACTTTTTTAAAAGCCCTCTGCAGACTGGCTGCCTTGTGCTCCACCCATCTCCTCTCCAGGTCATTTCCATCACTATGAGGGAGAAAAAGCCCTCCCAGGAAGGTCTGCTGTGCATTAAGAGAGAGGCTTGCGGTCTGAGCTGGAGGAGGTGCCCGCCAGTTTTCTAATGGCTGTTCAATGATAAGGCTGAAAAGCCCTTGTCTCCCTCGCTCTTCCCGGCCTTCCCGCCTTGGGAGTCATGCTTGCCTTGCTGCTTCGTACCTCTCTGCCCCGGTGGGTTAAATCAGCAGCAGGGGGCTCATCCTTGAGGCAGAAAGCTGAGAAGGAGCCAGAGGTGGTCCTCACGGAGGGAAGGTGCTTCTGGACAGCTCCTGCCCTTCTCGGAGGGCTTTGCACAGGTTGCTCCAGGCTGAACGAGATGCTGGCCTGTTCCCACAGTAGCTGAGGAGGTGTTGAAGATGTGTGGCTTTGCTTTCAAGCTTCCTGTGCTCCCAAAAGTGTGCAGGGAAGAGAGCTGGCCAGCCCTAATGTTCTGCTGTCCACGGTGAAGCAGCAAAGAGCATTCTGACCTCCGCTCCCCGAATCAAGGTGCAGAACAAGGAAGGCCAGGGCTGCTTTGTTATCAGAGGCTAAAAACCTCACGTGTGCCTCTGCCCATCCCGGGGGTAAAACGGCAGTGTGACTCGTTCCCTTTCTTCCTCCTAAGCATGGAGGCCCTGGCCTTGGGAATGTCCTCCTCCGAGGCCGCAGAGCCATCTGTGGTGGAAATGGCCACAATCCTAGCATGGCCCAGCCGCCAGAGCTCATCTCCCTCAGGCAAGCTGCTGTGTTCTCGGCCTCTGCTGTCCACAGAATAGGGATCATAACACTGCCCTACTTCCTAGGGGTGGTGTAAAGAATACTGAAGTGCCACAACATATGAGCTCCTTTTGGGCACTCCTCCAATCCCAACTCTGGTCCCTGATTCTAGACCGGAGAGCACCACGGTCTGGATTTTTCCGTGTTTACATTTAATTTCCTTGTGTACACACAGCCGGTGTCTGCACTGTTGGCACACACCCCCCATAGCACCTATATTTGGCTTTATGAATTGTTTATGGAATCTGCACCATGAATTTTGCATAAAATAGCTGCTGAAGGAATGAGACAGGGCTTGCACTTGCTTTTGCATGGATAGGTGGTGAATGACTGATGTTTAATTGATTATAACAATATTAGTGAATCAGTGTTTTTGCATTCCAGCATAAACAATGGAAGTCCTTCAAAGCACCTTAAAGCAAGACAAGGAAGTTACCAGAGAAGAATATTTGCCTGCTGTGATGTTGATCATGAAGTTGATGAAGACTGGAGTTTAATCAAATCTCATTATTGTAGTCCTCTAAATTTTTGAAACAATATTTCTTGTCTTCCACATTCCTGCAACATGGCAACTTGGGCACAGTTCAGTGCTCCATGAGATATCATGCTAAACTAGGTTTAGAAAACAAACCTTGTTCTGAACTCCCAAGTATTCAAAAGGCAAAACATAGTTCATCTGCTTTTGTTTCCCCTTCTCTCAGTGCTCAGTGCCATTGCTCAGCTCACCCACCCTTCATCTCTAATGTACAGGATCCCTTGGAGGTGAGTCAACAGCTGTAATGATGGTTTCTCAAATCAGATGACACACGGAACTGTAATTAATGCAAACCATTTGTAAACCCACTTCAAACCAGGTTTTTAACGTTACTTGACAGGCTGGTCACAGATGTTTGTCAAGTTTCTCCAACCATGGTTTGTCCTGAATTCTGAACTAAGTATTTAGTTTCATTTCAAAAGCAAAGTTAATTATGTCCCAGACTATCTCTCACTAATGTAAGGGGTGATGTGATAGGGGGACTTACTCTTCGTTTCATCGGGAAGGGAGTGCAAGTATTTCTGTACATTTATATTGCCCAATAACTGACACGATCGCAATGGAGTTCAAAATATTGAAAATATAAAATGCAAACTTAACTAAAAGCAACTGAGAATAAAAGCTGAGATAAAACCAGTGGCAAAGTGGAGCAGGGAAACAGAAATCATGTTGACGTGGGAAGCACGCATCATGGGACTGGTACGTTTGGGAAAAAACCTGTGTGCCTTGGAAACCGCACAGGGTTTGTCACGTTGTGTGAACCCAGTCAGAAAGTGGCTGCCTTCGTGCTCTGGAAGAGTTAGAGATAATTCCTCGCTGATCAGTGAGAATCACGCCTGAATGCCACCCATTGCACAGAACGGCTTTGCACTAATTCACACAAACATGATGGGATTCCCCGAATCTCCAGTTTTCTCCATCCTGGACAGCTTACAGCTGAATTTCATGCATTTGCTCAGTCAGTAAGAGGCATCAGGCAGTCTTGTCGGTGCTGATTAATCTGGGATGCCCCATTCACCCTGGCAAAATTCATCATTTGATGCTTCAGTCCAAGAGGGATGAAGACTTGCATCATCCTCCAAACGGTCAGGCTGGCAAGAGGACCACCTGGGCACAGTGTAGCCAGTCCCCGGGAACAGTGCCAGGCCTCTGCTTGCTGCAGGCCCTCGAGGTTGGCCACAGCATCGAGCTGCTCCTTCGCCTCACTCTTCCTCCACCGGACCCTGCTGCGCACCTTGCAATCCACCCCACAGGCCGCTGCCCAGCCCTGCATCCCAGGTGTTGGCCAAGCCCTGCATTTCTGGGGCCCAGGTGGGCAACAAAGAGGTCTCTGAAGCAGAAAATAAATAATTGTTCCATGCCATTCAACACAGAACTCTGCAGCATCTTGCAAAATCCAGGCCTAACTTAAATTGGCCCATGCGACATTATCTCGATACATATTTTATACTTGACGGGAGAAAAACTCACTTTTTTAAAATAATGATAATCTTGGCTCTGTCGTTCTCTTTGGGCTTTGCTTCACTTGGCTCCCGATTTTGCATTGTGGACCTCCCTTATTGTATTAAAAGCATTCAGACTGCAGCGCCATCCTTCCTTGGGGAAATGATTGTTTCTGACTTTTCTATTTAGAGTTAGAAAGAATCAAAGAGCCTTCCAGGGTTGTGGCAAAGCACTTGCGATAAGTGGTGCCTTCCCCCCTCCCCTGTATTACTTATTTATTAAAACTGGCAGAGCATAACTAAGAGGATGAAAAAAGACCGAAGAAATGTGGAATACAATGGCCTTCAGATTTTAATGGGAGATATGGCTGGAAGCTATTTGTAAATTATTAAAAAAATTGATTTCATTTGCAGCCTCCCTCCAAGGTGTGTTTGTCTGCTGTATTATATTTACCTTGTGTTGTTTCAAATGACTTGCAGAGAAATAAGGGATCTTTCGTTCAGAGTAACTAATTAAATATGGAATTTATTTATTTATTTATTTATTTATTTGGGATATTTATATGCCGTCCTTTGCAAAAGCCTCAGGGCGGCTTACAGAGATAAAATACAAATCTCACCAAATGTAAATAAATTTGCATTGGAGTATGGCATTCTTTTCTCTCTCTCCACCTCCTGACAACTTCTGCTGATGGTCGCACCAGATCGCCATTCAGTACTATTAACAATAGGTCAGTTGTGCAGCAGAGAGAGCAACTTGCTTTCGTTCGCAGGATGCATTGCCTGTGTCCCACAGTTTGATCGGTTTACGTTCATAATCTGGTTGTGCATATAATGATAATTAAGACAGTCTTCTTGCGTACAAGTCAGGGCCTTTGCAAAACATTCTTGCTCCCAAATTGGAGATTTTCTCTTGCATCCTGGCAAACTCACTTTTGCCATTCAGACAGAGGAAGTCGCAAGACTTCTCCCAGTTTGGATCATTTGGAAGTGGTGGCCATGGATAGAACCAGGGGGCCCAGCACTGTGGGGCAGTACATCGTTTAGACGTGCATAAGCAAATGTACAAATAAACGGTACGATTTAGATTGTCTGGAAGCCAAGCTAATTCAGCTCTTCCTGCTTGTTTTCGGGACGGAATTGCACAAAGTCCCAAATGGTGCCTGGTTCCAGCTCAGCCTCTGTGCACCCACACTTTGCCCTGGTCCTTCAGAACCGAACCCAGACGGAGAGGATGAGTGCAGCCAAAAGCTGTCAGTCCCTTGAACATTTGTAGATCGACTATATATGGAACAAATTAATTCTAGAATTTGTCTCAGTTGTATTTTGGCATTTCTACATTTTCATAGGGCTGGGGGTGTTAAAGTGCTGATTTCTCCAGGTAGAAGGGCTCTCTAGCAATTATACAAGATGTACCTTCCTGCTGGATCTGTCCCTGTGTTTGGTTTTTCAGGCTGTGAAATCACCAGCTGTAGCTGAAAAGCAACACACCTCTCAAAGGAGTGCAGGGCATATTTAACAGCTGCTGGTTGGTCTTGAGCAGAACGTGAACTCTGGCCATTTTTTTGTTGGGAGTGAGAAAGGAGGTGCTTTGGGCACTTGTTCTCAGAGACTTCTGGCTGGAGAGCAGATGACTTAGAACCAGAATGGGAAGCAGAACTGGGAAAGTGGGCCATGCCAGAGCCTTGGGATGAGGGAAGGGAAGTGGAGATGCCCATCTCAAGGCCTGCTCTCCAGGTGGGCAGGCAGTCCCAGAAGAGAAGGGCACTGGATTTCAGAAAAAATAAAAAACCAAGTAGGCATGAAGATTCAAGAGAAACAGTGGACCTCTTCCCAGCAAGGCCGTGAATGGCCTTCTTCTCCACGAGTCTGCCCACTCTTTTGAAGCTATCCGGACTGGTGGTTTACTTTGGCCACCTAATAAGAAGGAAGGACTTGCTGGAAGAGACCCTGGTGCTGGGAATGAATGACGGCAAAAGGAGATGGGGACAGCAGAGGATGAGGTGGCTGGATGGAGTCACGGAGGCAGTGGGTGCGGGCTTGGGTGGACTCCGAGGCATGGGGGAGGACAGGACAGCCTGGAGGAATGTTGTCCGTGGGGCTGTGAAGGGTCGGACACGACTTGGCGACTAAACAAAAAAGACTGGTGGTTATCACTATTTCCTGTCTCAGTGAATTCCATAGTGTAACTCTATGCACTGTGTGAAGAAGTACTTTTTTTTCTGTCCTATATCTTCCAAATTCTAGTATTATGGAAGAGGGAGAAAAGTTTCCAGTTTGGGGTAGTCAAATCAGATTTCACAAGGAACTCTTCCTGATTGTCCCGTTCCCTCTACAAAATGTCATTGCAAGCAAGTGCTCAGGAGCGGACATGTCAAAATAGGAAAATAGAGGGAGGGATAGAAGAATGATGACCAGATGGCGGAAGGGAAGGAGGGCCATCTCCTCCAGTTTAAGATGCTGGTGTTTTAAAGAGTTAAGGCAGGAGTGGATTGAAGCAGGCAACCTGTGGCCCACCAGAAGTTGTTGGACTGGAGTTCCCATGTGCCTTAGCTAGCAGAGCCCATGGTGATGGATCATGGAAGTTGCAATCCATTTTCAGGGCCTCAGGTCATACACCCTTGATGTAAAGGGCTACAAAATTGACAGACTTCAACGATCCTTCCATAAGCTTTCCTGGGGAAAAGCTTAACTCATCAGAGTAATTCTAGAATTTCTAGCCTTCCAAACATTATGGCATGGTAGATTTGGTATTTTTAGGTTACCACATGTTTTGCTGGGAGTTGGCTGTAAGTACAGGGCCACACTTCCATTGTCTCTTTTGTGAGGCCTCTCTGGTTCCTTTTTCCTATCCTAAACACAAGCACACAAAGAACACTTTGTCAAGTTTACCCACGAGAAATGTAAGCTTTAGCATATTGGAGCAAAGTGCTTTTTTGCCTATAGAAAACCAATTAAAAAGCCAATATGAAAATAAGTTATTAATAAACAGTCTTTTGTAACCAAATGCTCTGCAATAGTGGAAATCCTAGAAGAGGGTTATAGTAAAATATTTTCCAAAGTATGACTTTACAACCTCAAGCAATTAAAAATGCATGAACGAGTTGCATTTCCCCCACTTCCCCTGTCCCCACATAATTCTGAACAGTGCGTTGCCCCCAGTGCTCGGTGCAATGAGCCACAAAGAGAAATTGGGTGCAATGTTCAGTGTTCCCTTTATGGCAGAGTGAGCGGGAAGGCATTCGCCCAACGAAGAGCACTTCCCAGCCACACGGCGATGCATATTTGCTTGAAAATATTTTTAAGCTTGATTCTGTGCCTAAGGAGAGAGTGAGAGAGGTCGGCAAATAGCAGACGTATTGGTGATCGGAAGCTGGGTGAAGTCTGTACGTCCACACGCCTACATGCCAATAGAACATTGGGTTCAAAGCTGCCACCTTTTCCAAAGTGGATGTGTGCGCCGGCGTTCCCACAACATGCATTGCTAACTTCTTCTGCCTTATGACCAGTGTAAGGATATGGATGCCTGGTTGTGTGTGCTCTGGGTTGCCAGAAGGACATCCAGTGTGGTGTAGTGGTTAAGAGCGTGGGACTGGGACTCAGACGATCCGGGTTCGAGTCCCCGCTCTGCCATGGAGCCAATCGGGTGACTTTGGGCCAGTCACAGACTCTCAGCCCAACCTACCTCACAGGGATGTTGTTGTGGGGATAAGATGGAGGAGGAGAATGATGTAAGCTGCCTTGAGCCCTTTGTAGGAAAAAGGCAGGATATAAATCAAATAAATAAATAAGGATTCCATTCTGTGTTGTCATTTGGGTGCATTGAGTTCCAAGAAAGTGGGAGATACGTACTTCTAGAAAGGGGAACAGCTCCAAGGACAAATAAAATTCAGCAGCATAGACTTTGTTTTATAGATTTGCTCTTAATATACTCCTGCACTACCGAAGAGAAAAACAGCCTGGTTAATACAGCATAAGGGACCAAGGGAAAACAAGAGGGGCATCTTGCAAAGAACATTAGGACTAATGGAATTAAATAAGTGAGAAGCAAGAAATGGCTAAGGGGAGAGGTGGACTGTGGCATAAAGAGACCTAAAGGTGTGCTAAAGGAGAATGGGATGATGGAAGAAAAGCAGAATAGATTCTTTGCAGCTCTGGAAGATGGATGCTTCACTTCATTTCACTTCATGATATTGCATCAACTTTGCACAGGCCTTGGATAAAGACCTGGACGAGTCATTCTTTTCTGCTTTGCCAAGGCATCTATGGATCGTTTCATTCACTTACAAGGAAACGCATTCTTCAGAACAGAAGAAGATGAGATGGCAATGAGATCTATTAGGTTCACACAACATGCTAAGTCACACTCAAGGGTTGGCTATGGATTGGTGTTGAGCCCATGAGCTGTGGTTGAACTGTGGGTTACCATGTAAGCAAACTGCAAGCCACAGTTCACAAACAACAAACCCAACAGCATTTTCTTGGGTTGGTCATGGATGGGACAACCCATGGTTCAGCAAGAACGCACACGGAAGCCCTACTCCATGCCTGAGTTTGGGTTATTTCATTTGAACTCAGAGTGTTTAATCAGCAGAATAGCTTCCGGCAATTATAATTAGAATCTTAACTTTTAGAAACAAAGTATGCAATCAAATCATAGCTTGTTGTAATTGATGCTTTGGAGAACATTTTTTCAAATCAGTTTTATGTTTAATAAAAGAAAGACAAAAGGCCTTTCAGAGTTGCTGATTATTAATTCCCAACATGATAAAGTAGCTGGGCTACAGTGTAGAATCTAAATGAAGTTGTAAACTTGGTGCTAATTATCCACGACTGAAAGCCGGCTAAAGATAAAATAAATATTCTTCCATGAAATAATTATTAATGTATGTAAGCAGTGCTAGGGGAAACAGCAGAAACAATGCAATTTTGATACATTCTAAGATGTCAAATGTGCGAAGGAATTTTCCCCAGAGTTACATTTCCATTTAGAATCCTTTAAAGGTTGTATGGTGTGTATGTTTATTACTATGTCTTCATTTTCTGGAATGTGAGACCTTGCTGTCTTAAGAAGTAAGAAGAACCTTTTGCCTGTAGTCTCCATGAATGCCAACTGGGACATTTTCCCAAGAGGAAAATCATTTTGCTGGTAAAGCATTTTGGATATTTGTCCTCCTCATTTGGTAAAAGCAGGCTGGAGATGCTGGGATACACGCCATGTGTCAACTGAATTCCAGAATTGCTGCTTTTAGTTAGAGGCCCTCTGTTATTCCGTATTGATCAGAGGTAATATGCTTTGCAAATTTGGGGTCGACATAATAGATGCCGTCATTCATTTGGAATACGCTGAAAGTGAAGCATGTTGCAATGGGGAGTTAAAACCCTGCTAGGCATTGCTAATGAATTTCCTAATGTTTTCTGGATTCTATAATCTTGAGCAAATCAATAGTTATTACAGCTTAATATAAATAAGCAGGGGAACTATTCATATGGAAATAGCGAATGGGCAAGAGCAAAGGCTTTGGCTGCGTTAACATAACATTTCTGAGGCTGATCAAATTTAATAACAGATACTGCCACACCCCTCCATGGCTGGGTGGGAGCAACGAGTGGAACCGAGGGTACGGCTGCAAGAACATTTTAAGCATCTGCTCTGAGCAGAAGAGGGATTTGAGGAAACGGGACTATCAGACTATGGATGCCATCAGACTATCAAAAACAGGGATGCTAATGTATTTCTGAATTGATCCCATTGCTATATTCATTCATTCATTCGTTCATTTGTTTGTTTAATACATTTAATAAGTAGCGTGTATACACACGCACACACACAATTTATTCTCTCTCTCTGTAAAGTCTCGGAGGGGATGACAGTGGCATTAATAAAATAACGTATAATAGATTGGTGTGGGTGACCCTCGTGGGCCCATCTGTACGTGTTTCCCTCCCCCTGCGCCCAGGGGAATGCTCAGGGGTGCATTCCTCTGGGGTTCTTCCATTCTGCAGCACTCTCTCCTCCTCCTCCCACTCCTCCTTGCTCAGGTGTCCTTCCAACACCACGTCTCCCTCCATCGACTCACTAACTTCCTCTTAGGACCAGTGATTTCCGTCCCTGCCCCTCCTAACCTGCGTTCTTCTGCTTCCTGCTCTGGGCTTCCACTCTCCTGCTGCCAGGCTGGTTCGAGGCTGCAGAAGTAGGGATAAATGGTGGGGTGGCAGCCAGAGAGCAAAGGGCTGGAGTAAAGAAGCATGCAGGGAGGAGGTGAGGATCGGGTCCAGTGGGTGCTGCTGAGCCTGCCCTAAGCAAACACGAAAGCCATGAACCCGACAGCAGCAAGCCCAGCCCACCGGCCAGAGCAACTCAGTGCAGGTGGTTCTCAGACCGGTGATGGGATGGCGGCAAAACTGGCCCTCTCGAGGACCGTTCCGGATCTGGGGCATTGCCATCCCAACGGCTTTTCTCATGTCACTGGTGTGCATCGTGTGCCGCGTCGTCAACGAGGTGGCTCTCCCCATTTCCAGAACCGAGAGCCCAGCTTATGCCGCTGTTTGAACGATTCAAGGGGCATATTGGCTTTCATCCTATTTCTGTTGGGTTGGATCCAGACTCCGTTATTCTTTGAGTGGATGCTTAAGTCAGGCATGACTGTGTTAAGTCCTATTGGTTTTAATGGATCTATGCTAAACATGATTGAATCTGGATCCAACCCAGTGTATTCTTGTATTTTAATCCGGAAAGTGCTGTAGATCTTTTTTTTTTTTGGTGGGGGGTGGGGACTGGAGGGCACTTTCTGCCATTCATTGGCAGGAACCATACACCCACATACTTCAGGCTTATTATGCAGATACTGGGCTATACCAGGACACTAACTGATACAACACACAGAGAAGTTCGTGAGCCGAAAGCCTATTGAATAATCTTTTTATTGGTTTGTTCGTGCAATAAGTTATATGCCCATGCTCAAGGTGGTAACATATAAATTAAACTATAACATAATTTAAGGAGGTATTTAAAACAGCAAGGAAGGAAAGTTTTAAAACAAAAAGAACGAATAAGTCCATCCAGAAAGCTGTTTATCCCCATAAAATTCAGCAAGGAGTAAAGCTCAGCAATAAAACTCCAATAAACTTTCAATAATAGTACATCAATGGCACAAGAAAAGAGACTTGCAGGCAAAAGAGGGCCTCTGTTTGGCCACTGACACAAGTGTTGGAGTAACTTCAGGCCATATTTTAGTGAACTGTTTTGGAAAAAATGGTCCGGTAGTGAGGGCCCGGAATGATGACGAAATGGCACAAGACACAAGTTCCTCCAGGGCCGCTTCCTGCATGTTGAAAATGGGTGAGGCACTCTTGGCTCATGCACAAGCCATAATTTACGGTCTGGCTCCATTCACCCACCTCTTATTGAGGAGGCCTTCCCATGGGACAATGATCCAAGCGCAAAGACCTTGCGCCATGGTTCCCTGACAGCCTGTTTCTTCCCATCTCCAAGTTCCACAGCCCAAAGTCTAGGAAATGAGTCCTCTGCAAAAGGTGGCTTCAGACTCGCCAGAGGTCTTTTGATTGAACTTTCCCACGCAACCCTGTCATGGGACTGGTCCACCTGACCAAGCAAACAGTCAAAGCCAGCCATCCAGCATCCCCGTGAGAGCACGGAGTGGGAGAAGCCCCTTCTTCTGAGCAGAATGCGGCCATGCGGGTGGGAAGGAAAGAGATAGGGTGGAGCTCTCCTGTTCTTCCCAGTCAGGGTGTGGTGTGCTGAAAACACATGCCTGTACTCACTTCCCCTCTGGACCATGTTTGAGGTGCCCCTCAGTGGCCAAGCCACCCGTTGGGCACAGGTGTGGGATGGGAGGAATGGATAACTTTTGCTGGTAGCTTCTCAGTCAACCCAAGCATTGTGGTAGGGATGGAACCTCTGGCCTATGAGCCTAATCCAGGTAATGGAAGTTCTCGATCTAGCCACAGGCCTTCTCCTAGCCCCTCATGCTTCCTGATGGGGTCAGTAGGACAAGAATTCTGGCAGCTACCTGGATCAGTGATCACCAACTAGGAGGGCCATTGGAGTCGAAAGGGGAGCTTCCACCTGTTTCTCATCTGATCGATGGCTCTCATGTCCTCCGTGATGGGCATGAGCCTGGCCATCCACACATGGACTTCCAGTCCAAACTGTTACAGGACTGCTCTGGGTATGTGGGGAAAAAAACCAGGTGATCCTAACATCTGCGAACTGCAGAAGGGATGTGCAGGAGAAGTTTTAGCCATAGGCAGAAATGGAACACAGGGCACGGGACTTCCGGGGATGGAAAGATGCTTGCAGTTGGCGGAACCTTCTTCCCTGCACCAGCCAAGGTGATGGCTCAGTGATCCCACAGAGAAGCGGAAATTCATGCTGAATGCCACTGCAGCCATGGTAGGGCCTGTGCCCCAAGTTGCTCCCCCGTGCCATGCTATTAGGACATGCCTTGGCCACTGCTGCTAAGAGTCCTTCCACTGTCCGTGGTTTTAGGGTGCGCATGAGGAGAAAGGGTTGGCTCCACGTCTCATGCCCAGAATGGCACATTCGGGCAATGCACAAAGGTGTGTTTTCTGTGCATACACAAAGGCTTGCAGGAATCTCGTTTCGCTCTGGAACAGGTTTGGAGGTGTGAGAGAGGGTAGGCTAAGTCTTCCAACCTTTGAGGAACAGTAATGCAGCTTATGATTGCCTTAGTAAGACATTTAAGATCTGAAAAAGATGATGTGGCATAAGAAGTTATGTAAACATAGAGGGGTATCACCTTTTTAGAAATGACAGGAAGGGAAAGAGGGGTGGGGGCGTGGCTTTATACGTCAGGGAAGGGATAGGATGCAGTGAGACAGAATGCAGCACAGATGGGGATTCGGCAGAGGCAGTCTGGGTGAAACTTAGGGGTTTTGACAGGGAAAGGGACCTGAGAGTGGGGGTATGTTATCACCCTCCAGGTCAACTTGAGACCCTGGATGATGTCCTGACAGGCCAGATTCTAAGGATATCTCTGGGGAGAGACACAGTAATTATGGGAGATTTCAATCTCCCGGATATTACTTGGGAGACTCACTTGGTGGTGACAGCTAGGTCACGTCGCTTCCTAGAAGCTATAGAGGGAGGGTTTTGCACACAGAGGGTCCAAGAGGCGACGAGGGGGAGAAACATCCTTGACTTGGTCTTGACCAACAGGGAGGAGCTGATAGATGAAGTACAGATTAGGGGAGCTCTGGATGCGAGTGATCACTCCATCTTTTGCTTTGAGATCAGAGGACTGGGGACGTGCAGCAGGTCGAGCACTAGAAGCTGGGACTTCAAGACGGCCAACTTTAGCCAACTGAAGGCCAGACTGGGGAAAGTCTCCTGGGATAGGTTACTGGAAGGCAAGTGAGTTGAGGAGGGGTGGATGGCACTCAAAAGGGAGGTTTTGGAGGCACAAGCCTTGATGATACCTCTAGTCAGTAAGATGGGGAGGCAGAGGAGAGCACCGCCATGGATGCAAAAGGAGGTGGTTAGAGGGATTAGATGAAAGAGGAACCTCTGTAGGAAATGGGTATTGGGGCAAATAGACAAAAGGGTATACTGGGAGGAGGAGGCCCGTTGCAGGATTCCTCCCAAGGCTAAGGCTGATTACGAGCTGAGACTTGCCAAGAATATCAGGAATAACAAAAAGGGCTTCTGTCAGCATGTAAATAGGAAGAGGAAGGGGAGACAAGTAGTGGGACTGCTAAATAAGGAGGAAGGAGATCCAGTGACTGATACAAGGGAACAGGCAGAGATGCTAAATGACTATGCTAAAGCTCAGGGAACCAAGGTTCGATATGGATGCCAGGAAGTTCTTCCTGACAGTTAGGACCCCGAGGGTGTGGAACGGGACATGGTTGAGGCCCCATTGGTGAGGGTGTTGCAGGAGAGGCTGGACATGCACATGGTGGGCATGACGTGAGCGGAGCCGGCTGGAGCCGGGGGTCAGACTAGATGGCCCAGGAGGACCCTTCTGACTCGCTCTGTTTCTATGTTTCACCCTGGGAAGCCAATACAGCACAAGGGCACCTAAAAGCGGCTTCCTCCAAGTCCTGGCACAAATGTGAGTCTGCCCAAGAGTGATTCTTACAATAAGAGCATTCAGAAAAATCAGCTTGACGCTTCTAGAATATTTCAAAGGCATCAAACCATGACCTTGGAATTTGGCAGATTGTGTTCATCCAATACATAATATTTGTCATTTTTTTCATGGCTTCTACTCTATTTCAAAACAATTTGCATTCTTGCTAACCTAAAAGAGGCGATGACCAAAACTCAAAATAAACAGGTAATCTTTGGTGCACTCCTAAATTCCCATTTTCTCGATTTCTCAAGCCCACTAATTTGTCTGCCTCCATAGACTTTAACACTCAAGAGCCATGTGCTAAATGAATTATCTCCGAAGTGGGCGGAGGGTCTGGACGGACAGATCAATGGGCCCTTGATGTGTGTGAACTGTCCTTAGAGAAGGGCTCGCCATGAATATGTCAGATGCCTGTGCATCCCTTTGCGAGCGGCAGAGAAAGGGAAGTCTCCTCGGCGCTAATGAGGCAGATTGAAATGGGTGAATACATGTCCACACACAATGCATTGGTGTCTGGTTTGTTTTAGCGGAACAGGAGCCTTTCTCACTTTCCGAGGGTAAATGCCATACAATAGGCCGGCTCCGCATGAATCCATTCTGTCTTGCAGAGCTTTTAGCAGGAATATGACTGTTTAACCAGGCAGTGACACGAGAAGAATTACTAGCCAACCCTGCAGCTGAAAGCAGAGGTTTTATTGATTCGCCGCATTGCCTGCCGTTTTGAGTCTTGATTGATAGGTGCTCGTGAATTCGAGCCAGGCAATGCCGCTCGGCTCAGAACAACAGCAGGCAGCGCCTGGAACCATCTGGCATTTCAAAAGAAAGGTGGACGCGTTTCTCTAAGAAGCCCTCTGATCCTGGGGCTTTCCTATCCAATGCAGGGCTGTAACGGGGAAATGCGGCACGCTGAAGATTTGGGGACTGCTTTATCATTTAACGGCACCGTAACATGCATCTTTTCGAAAATCTTGGTGAAGTAGGTGGTCGTTGTTCCGAATCCTTCATACTCCCCTGTGCAAAGCAGGAAAAAGTTATGGGGCCAAACCCCAGCTGGATCAGTGGAAGGGAAGCCTTACGGAATGTTTGCAATGTTTGTTAGTTGACAAATATACAAAAAAGACGCAGGAGTGCAGGGAGGAACCCAAGCAAACAGCCCTGGGATTCCAGGATGCTCTTTCTCGCCAGTCAGCTCAAAAATGGAGTCGCCTTTTCCTCAGATGGCTGCATTTGCTCATATAACCACATATATTCTGGTCCCCAGTGGCCATTTAGTAAACAGCTCTGGCCATTAGCTTTGCAAAAGCTTTGCTGTTGTCGTGTGCAGTGGAATTGTCTCTGAATTGTGGGAACCCGATGGAGGAATTCTTACTGAGGATGTACAGGAGGGTTCTTCACAAAGTTTCCGCACTTTTTAAACTCTATTTATTAAGAATTTCAAAAATGAATTACATCACTTTTCTACATAGTCACCAACCTTTTAATGCCATAAGCAAAAAAGATATAAAATATATTCCTAGAGTATGAAATATAAAAGAATGGAAACTTTTTGAACCCTTGTATATAATCTAAACATCTGAATGAAATACTCAGCATCCATAGTCCTTAAGAGAATGCCATAATCAATTTCTCTACTTTCCTTTCTCATTTCCTTTCCAGACACCCATCCTCCACTTCAAAGACCTCATCCAAACACTGTAAAATAGTATGCACTTCTCGCTTGCTATGCATCAAACAGGACAGGTCAAACGGACATTTGCCCCGTGTTCAGATCATTCACAAGCAAGCTTCTGTTTATTTTTAAAGAAGATAAAATTCAACATAGCCCTCAACTTAGAAACAAAGAAACAGAAACAGAGCGAGTCAGAAGGGGTCTCCCAGGCCATCTAGTCTGACCCCCGGCTCCAGCTGGTTCTGCTCATGACATGCCCACCATGTGGATGTCCAGCCTATCCTTGAACACCCTCACAGATGGGGCCTCAACCACCTCCCGTGGAAGCCCATTCCACACCCAGCTGTCCCAGCTGTCCCAGCTGTCGGGGTCCCAGCTGTCAGGAAGTGCTTCCTGGCATCCAAATGGAACCTGGGTTCCCTGAGCTTGGCTCCGTTGGAGTGCGTCCTGCCTTCCTCTGCAGGGAGAACAGGTCTCTGCCCACCTCCGTGTGACACCCCCTCACATACCTGCATGTCGCCAACAGATCCCCTCTGAATCTCCTCTTCTCCAGGCTGAAGAGACCCAGTTCCCTCCGTCTCGCCTCATACGGCATCCCCTGCAAACCGGCCACCAACCTTGTGGCCCTACGCTGCACTGACTCTAACCCGGCTATATCCTTTCTGTAATGAGGGGCCCAGAACTGAGCACAATACTTCAGTTGCGGGCGCACCTGAGTCGTGTAGAGTGGTAGTTCCCAGAGAGAGGCCCCCAGAAAGGTCCACCTGGCGCCGTCGTTATTTGTTTTTCAGTGCCAGGCTAAGGCCTTTTTATTTAAACAATATTTTAATATTTATAGGTTTTAATTGTGCAGCCAGGGTGTTTCTGGGTTTTAATTGCATTTGTATTACGTTTATTTATTTATGTGAGCCGTCCCGAGGCTATAAGCGATGGGACGGCATACAAAAATTCTAAATAAAATAAATAAATAAATAGTAATACCTCTCTCGATCTGGAAGCCACACTTCTGGCTATGCAACCAAGGGTGGTGTTCGCCCTCTTGCCTGCTGCATCACACTGCTGACTCATATTTAGCCTGCAGTCAACCCACACCCCGAGGTCCCTTTCACAAGTGCTGCTCTCCAGCCACTTGTCACCTAACCTGTATGTATGACACCCATTCTTATGCCCCAAGTGCAAGGCCTTGCATTTATCCACATTGAAAGCCATCCTGTTGTCTCCTGCCCAGTTCCATAGTCTGTCCAGATCCTTTTGGATCTGAAGTAACTGCTCCTCAGTTGTGGCTGCTGATCCAGTTTTAGTATCATCTGCAGATTTGATCAGCAGACTGTTTATCCCTTCTTCCAACAGGATTAAACAGGATTGGTCCCAGGACAGAGCCCTGGGGGACCCCGCTTGTCCCTGGCCACCATCCCAATGATTCCCCACTAATGGTTACCCTCTGCTTTCGGTCAGTCAACCATGCCCTAATCCACCGGACGGTGCTTTGGTGTATCCCAAAACTCCTCAGTTTCTCCACCAGGGTATCATGGGGCACTTTGTCAAAGGCCCTGCTGAAATCCAGGTAAACCACATCCACTGCATCCCTTCCATCTAGCCATCTCGAAACCTTGTCACAGAATTCCACAAGGTTTGTCTGGCAGGACCTGTTTTTGCGGAAGCCGTGTTGTGTGGCCGCCAGCCTCCCTTCCCTATCCAGCATCACTAGATCTCTCGCTATTATGAGCCTTTCCATCATCTTTCCTACAATGGACGAAACGATGCAGCCCACCCCACATTCCGATAGCCACCGGTTTTCCCACCCCAGGACTGCAGTTATTTTTTCGATCCAAGGGCCAATCTCCATTTCAGACGTGCTTTGGGGGCTGCACCCGTGATGGGTGTGGCTGAAGGCAAAAGGGCTGGGACCCAAATACAAGAACTGCCAGCCTGTTTTAGGGAGTAGCTCTACTGCCTGGGTCAAAGCCTTCGGAGAGGAAGCCGCTTCCTTCAGAATGGAGAAGAAACTGGGAAAGGTGGGACAGCACCAGAGTAAAGAGGGAAAAGGGGGAGGGGATGGGACAAAGCCGTTAGAGGGAGGGCCAGATCCAGGCAGACCATACTCTGTCCTGAGGGCCAGGGAGGATTCAGACCCAGAAATCACTCAGGCCCTAATGCCAGAGGTTGGATTCTGAGCTCCGTTCTCCCTTATTTTTGTAGCCAGAGGTATGAAGCCCTGAGACAGGGACTGTGTTTAAAAGTTTCGGTGGAGCTGGTGCAAAGTCATGCTTGTCTTGTTTTGCTCTGCTACTATTTCTGCCAAATTCACTCTGATATATATTAGGCTTTCTCAAATATTTCTCATTGCCGTTATGTCTGTCATGTTAGAAAATAAGGAAATTTGGCAAGACGCTTCACCGACAGAGCCAGTTGGAGGTCTTAGTGCAGGGATGGGCAATATGGAGGCCCTTCAGGTGTTGTTGGACTGCAATTCCCATCACCCTCGTCAGTGGCTATGCTGGCTAGAGATGACTGGAGTTGCGGCTGCACTGTATTTGGAGGGCCATGTGGTCCCCATGTCCGGCTAAGCATGCCTGCCATGGCTGCAACATGTCATGAGTGGAGCCAGCTGAGCTGGGGGTCAGACTAGATGGCCCGGGAAGCCCCTTCTGACTCGCTCTGTTTCTGCCTCTGTGTCTCTTCGAGGCCCCCTTGCAAAACCAACAGGTTGGGCTTTCTGTGGCCGTGAGGCTAATTTTGACTCACCCGCAGGTGTTGTGGGAGGTTTGCATCCCTTCCCCCACAATTGCTCGAATTTATTACCAAGGACCCCTTCCATCGAAGGCAGATACATGCCCGCGTACAGATCCCAGTCAGAATTTAGGAGCCAATAAATATTGATTGTGAATTTTAATCTCTTCTCTACTTGTTATTCCAGAGTCTTTGCGATCTTGCAGCTCGACCGGCAGCGTGCGGTGCTTGCCCATCGCGTGGGCCTGCATTGCCACACTGGACTCCTTCTCTCGCCGGGCAGATCAAGGAAAGCAGGAGCCACGAGTTCCCCGCTATCCGTGTCCATCATGCCTTTTCGTCCCTGCTGGGGGCGACCATTTTATCTATTCATTTAATTTTATCCTAAACCACGGAGCAGTGCCTTCGGCTCCGCA
The DNA here is from genome assembly GCF_004798865.1 of Varanus komodoensis. Lineage (NCBI taxonomy): Eukaryota > Metazoa > Chordata > Lepidosauria > Squamata > Varanidae > Varanus > Varanus komodoensis. Next base: position 2,263,197 of record NW_025336142.1, read on the forward strand.
CAGGGCTTCCTGTTGGAAAGGCCCCCAGACTCGTTCCGATGCATTAGCCACCCCTCACTGTTTCTGCTCGCGGTTCGGTGCGGCGTCACACCTGCTGCAGACGGGGATGCACGTTAGCACTGAGAGAATATATCTGGTGCCTCCTGCATTCTCCTTCCCAAGGCAAACGTTGGCAGATGTGGCCAAGAATTTGGTGGCGGCCTACGGAGAAATGCCCGACAGCCCCAAGAACAGCACTGTAACGGCCTGTCAGCATACCACTGAGCGGACAATATATGGTGTCTCGTTAGTTCATCCATCGCTAGTGGTGGCGCTTGGCCCCTCGCATAATCATTCATCTTCCATTGGCCTGCCTTCCGATAATACTTCACCACGTGCATGGCCTCTTCCTTTCAGTGGCTTCACAATTGCTGACATAACTCTTTAAGCACAGAAGAATCGGAGCTGGTAAGTGACAGTAATAAAAACTCACTTAGTGGCTCACCCTACCGCTTGCCTCGATATGGTACATTATGAGAGTTTTCTTCTTTTCTTCTGCAATCATGAGGGCCATTTCGGCCCATCCCAACATCTGCAGGAGGCCAATGCTTGGGGAGCTCGGGGATTTCAAGCCATCTGCTACAAAAGAGAGTAGGAACACAGCTCCTAAATGGCGATCTAAAGAGCCATCGAGAGTTATTTATCACCCCAACAACAAATCCATCATTATTAATTGCTCTGGCCTATTGTTTCCTCGTGTACAACTAAAAGGCCTGTGGACATTATTAAAATAGATTTTGAAAGCATGATACTGCTGGAGACCCGTTTAACCCGCTGGAAGCACAAAGAGAATGAACGGTTTCTTTCTTCGTTAGCTTCGGCTGAAGGCCGTGCATCCGTACTGCTGAAAAATCCAACGTTCTCCTAAACAACTGTGGTTTGCAAAGGTCGCAAGCCAGCTAATAAGCGTCTGAGCCTGGAGTTTGCTGTAGCAGCGGTCGTGCTTCGGGAGTTAGTCTGAACAAGCAGAGGGAAGGCCTAGGGACATGTTTCGCACGGGTGTTTTCTGCTGCATATTTAAAGATCTGCTGTTATTCCACAGTCTGGGCAGCATCTGTACCAAACTGAGGGCAAAGAGCTTTGGGCTCTCTGCTCATTTGTAGTAGAAAGTTGCACTTTTGCAAAGACTGCCTCTTTCGATGTTTTGCGCTTGTTATCACAAAAGGGTCACAAATGGAGGGCAGTGCTGAGGGTCCCCCCCTGTGCATATTTTGGGAGATTTGACCACAAAAATCAGGAAACGCCATTAGGGACAGAATTGCTCTGGTTTTCTCCCGGTGAATTATATATTCATGCAGTCATTGCAGCCCTATTTCAAAAACACAAGTTTGTGGGAAAAGGGCTCTTGGGACTACCAACGAGAACTGTTTTGCCTTTAGGTAAGAGCTATTTTGTTAATATATGTACACAGTCCACACTATGACAAATGAATCATCCGAAGCCTAAGCCCGTGGACAACCATTTTGTTGGTGCTAAGTTGGCCAAGGGTGCGCCTTAGGAACCGGGTGGGATATAACTATACCAGTAAAAACATGCAGAAATGGCAACCCATGATCGTAACGGTCTTTTATGACCTTTAGACATCGATTACCATTCCTCCAGCTTTACCTGTATTCTGAACTACCTTTAAGAAGTAGAAGGAGACACGGTTGCCAGCTGAAATAATTTAATAAAGAAATTCAGCCTGGACCCCCTTTATGTTTGTGGGTGCAGATGTCGCTTGTTGCTTGCTCCCTTCTTAAAAATGTGGACCATGAAAGCGCGGACTGATTTGAGATGTCGTTCCTTAATCTCGGCCCCCCGCCCCTTTAGGCAACCCTTAATATAAATTGGTCCTTGGAGATGCTTTCTTAAATAGGGGAACAGTTTACTATCGTCTTCACGCATGTACAGCCCTGTGGCTTTGCACCAGTTTGACAGTGCAAAAGTGGCAGCCAGGTGGCTACAGCGTGAGCAGTGAGAGGTGTCACATGGGTCACTTTCAAAAACTGGACTTGATGAAATCGACAAGGGGAAGGAAGTGTTGGGTCAGGCTGTTTGCTTTGCAAGCCGCTGCTAAACATGTATGGGGCAAGGAATGCTCTTCCCCCTTCATCCATTTTCAAAAGCCATGCACCTTCTTTGGGGCAGTGCTTTGCTCTGAGACTCAGCACCAGCGACGGGCCCTGCCGGTCACCTTCTCAATCCTCTGCTGCCGTGCCCACATCCGCTTCCTGACCCAGGTCCAGCTCAGGTACCAGCGTTTTGGAGTTCAGGGTTGGCATGGCAACCCTACGCAGAGGCGCACCGAGGGAAAGCTCTCTAAGCAACAGCAGCAAGCCAAATCTGTTTCAAGCACTGAACAAAACTCGTGCTTTCTTCTGAAGCAGGGAACAAAAGGAACCGCGAATCTCGAGATGGCATTAACTGATGCATCTCACCCATTTGGACATCACTTGCCACATCTAAGGATCTCTGCAAGGGGTTTACAGAATTAGAGGTTCGACGCCATCATAATAAATGCAAAAACTAATCCATTAAAATAGTTGAAATGTTTAAATCCATAGCTAAAAGCACAATAATGTATGGGATGGTCTATCATCCAGCTCTAGTTCATACATTCACGGAGAGCAGCTTGTCTGTTCCTTCTGCCCACAGCGATGAGGCCGTATGGTCAGAGCACGCACAATCTTCCACCCAGTCTTCTTCAGGGAGAAATACTATGCAAATGCATCTTCGTTCCATATTATGCTTTCACTGCTATGGGACTGAACCTCCATTTGTGCATTCCCATCATGTGCATGAAGGGGCTCTTTAGCAGCATGTGAAACCCGTACCTCTAAAATGCTGCAAAATTACCAGGAATGGTTCTTACTGCTTTCCACATCTTTTTGCACAAGTGATAGTCTGGCCATGCATAATTTTTCTCCTGCACCAGAGCAGCTGTAAAATGAGCAGCTGCACATGGGAACCAGCCTTAAAAGGAAGGAGTCGAAAGAATAACAGCAGAAACTCAGGATGGGGTTAAACTGAGGTTTTCTGCTATCACAAATCTATACTGCGATAAAGAAGCTTCTCTTCCTTGAGATACTAATTAGGCACGTACATAATTAAGCATCCTAAATAATGAAATATAATATACCCTGTGTGCCATAGCTCAAAATATCAGGCTATAAATTAGTCATCGGAAGCGTTATTAATAAATTAGTCCTTGGATGTCAGCTCAAGATATAAAGACTTCTGTTGGTGGGCAGAGAAAGTGTCTATTTAGCCTTCCGCATGCATGGGAAAACCAGATCAGTTCTGGGGTTTTGTTCCTTTTGGTGCTCCCAGGATGGCTCTCTTTGAGGCTTGCCTTCTCAAACAAAATGTCGGGCCGTATATAGCAATGTTGCCTAAATCTCTGTCTGCTCTACGCTCGGGTCATTTTCAGCTCTCTGACGTGGCTTGCACAAAACAACAGTCCATGGCTATACAACTTACGGACTACCTTGCAGGGACGGGCAAGAACGGGCGCTCCGCTTTCCATGCACCTAGCATGCCCTATTCTACTCAGCCAGCAGCAAGTGGGGACTTGTAGGTGGCTGGATGGGACATCTGAACTCTGACCACTGGCTAAATAACCTGTACGGGCTAAATAACCCACAGGTGAACTCACGGTTTTTTGCTGGGGTACCCATAGCTCAAAACATCATGGTATAAATTAAATTGCTCAAGTGGGCTACCTTGGGTTGCAAAGTAAGAGCAGAAGCGCAACAGGCTGCAGCTGCTACCCTGGTGGCTGCCCTCCTTCTTGGCTTCCTCTTGGTTTTGCCCCATCTTCTCTTCCCATGGCCCAAGTTTCTTCTGAACATTAGCCCCCTCCCTCATTCCTTGGGTCCTATTTCTGTCCTACTCCTTGCTTCTTGTGCTTCCTCCTCTTCTTCCTCTTCCTCTTCCTCTTCCACCTCCACCTCCACCGACTTTCCTAAGTGCCTTTGTCATGAGCTGGGACTGACAGGGAAGCAACAGGAATAATTTATTGGCAGGTTGAAGCCCATCTGTTCCCGCCTCGCACTCCTCAACTTTGACCCCACTGTTCCTCTAAGCATAGCTGCACTCTCATGGCTGGGAATATTTTCTCCCAATAACAATATCTTGTTCCCTGTTTTTGTAGGGACTTGAACTTGTGGGGGCACTGAAGCCCCCTTAGTGCTTCCAGAGACCTCTTCCAGTGGAAAAGAAAACTTCTAGAACTGCTGCGGATCAAGAGCAGTATTTACAGTTTTGTAGAAAAGAATGTACCCGTTCCCCTGCATTCTTTGTGGTCAATCATTATACAGATGCCAAACAGTATAAAAGTAGCCTTGCCTAAAACTCCTGAAAACTTGGGGAGGATAGGTGCAACATTTTTATGGAAGGAAACGGGTGGGGGAAGTAATGTTAAAAGTCTGCATTTAACCTGCCCCCCAACCCCACACACAGAGTTTTTGGATGGGAAAGTGCTGTTCCCCCTGTACTCCAAATACATTCCTGTAATATTTGGAGTTTCTAGTGGGACACATTCTGGTAAGTTATGAACTGAAATGCATTTCCTGGATATCTCCAGTCAAATCTCACTTAAGTTGGGCTCAGAATTCTCTTCATCCAGACAGAAACCTGCTTGCCAAAAGAGGTGTGTTTCAAGTCCTGTTCACATCAGCAACCCACCTAGATTGCACGTCCTTTGTCTCCACATATCCTAAATGCTTCTACCCATGGAAGCTTCCCCTGTCTGCCAATAGATCCTCTGTATTCAGAGGCAGTGTATCTGCGAATAGCAGTTGCTGCAGGGACAAAGGAAAGACAGCTCCATAGTCCCTAAGTCCCACTCGCCCATTCTGCAGAGCCCGAGGCTCTCTCTTGGTTGGAAAAAGACATAAATGGGTAATCGTTGCAGTTTTCTCACCTTGTGGAACAGTTCAGTGCAGAAAGTGCAAGAAGCGAAGCAACGGCTGCCCAGGACCAGTCTCCTAGTTTCAAGTGGAGATTGTTGCATCTGCGTCATTTGTATTCGGAGCTTCCCCTCACTGGGGGTGAGGAGGGAGGTGGTGGAACCAATGTCAAGGGAAAATGCAGGCATGGAGAGAGCCCAGGCAGCTTCGGAAGGAAGTGGCTTCACACCAAGGTGGTGTGAAGATTAATTAGCTAGCAGTCAGGTAACTTTGCTGAGTATTCATACGGCCATCTACCTTAATGAATTCATGATGCATGATGAATTTAGATTTAAATTACAGCAAATGGCAGATTCATTTGCATAAAATTTCACTCATCCCTTGAACCTCTGCCACCATTTAGAATGGAGGCTGAATCAAGCTCGGCTCTTTTGGTACTTCTTATTGTTGAAAACCAGATAATTCTCTTCTCTTCTTTTCTTTTTCTTCATCTTTTTCACTCAATGGCCAGTCTGAGACATATGCTGCAGATCTCAGCCCCCTCCCCTGTTTTAGGTTCTCAGATTTTCTGTCCTAGACTGAAAATTAGACAGATTATAACTGTCCATCAGCAACTTCTTGCTGATCAGATCCAGATGATGCACTCAGTTCCTTCAAATGACTGGTATGATTTTGCAGTGGAGCAGTGGCACGGACGTTTGGGGACGTGGCCTTCAGACCCACATCTTTGCTGCCAGGGCCCACATCAGAGGCTAAAGAGGGCCTTCGGGTGATTTAGGAATACCCAAATCCATTTTTCCACCACAGATGATGTCATGGGTAGCATGAACACTTGAACATCTGTGATCCATGTGAACACCCGACTTACCATGTCCTCAAAAAGCAAATTTTACATAGGCATGTAAAATTATATGTGATGCAACTGATGCAGAGGAGTGTGTGCATTACTATCTGACTTTTTTGCTGACACATGAAGTGTGGACACAGGCATGTGTTGGTGCCCATTTTACACCTTTTCCTGAACGTTTAGGAAAAACATTTTCCCCCTTTTTCTGGAGAAAAGGAACCATAGGTCCTCGTCAAAAACTCACCTGTCAAAAAATCCCAAGTTTCGACAGCTAGCTTTCAAAATGGCCAAACCTAATTTGCCTAGAAAAGGAGTGAACGTGACTTGTACACCTTTCTGGAAATTTAAGTGCAAAATATGGACTAGCTAAGGAGAGAAGAAAAGACAACGATCTTGCTGAACAGAGAAATCTTTTGTGTTGCACTTTCCTTGTTTTTGACAGCTGTTACAATGAGGGGGAATTGGAGCCCCTTCTTGGCAGTCTCCAGGGTTGGACTCCCTTCCACATTGGCAAGGGGAATCCACCCTGCTCCTTGCCCTGGGGAAGCTTCACATCCCCACATTCATGTAACAGTGTGCGGCCAATTTAGAAGATGGCCACCTGAGCAGAGAAGAAAGAGAAACATAGAAACAGAGCGAGTCAGAAGAGGCCTTCCGGGCCATCTAGTCTGACCCCTGGCTCCAGCTGGCTCCGCTCATGACATGCCCACCATGTGCATGTCCACCTTCTACCACCTCCTTTTGCATCCATGGCGGGGCTCTCCTCCGCCTCCCGAACTTACTGACTAGAGGTATCATCAAGGCTTCTGCCTCCAAAACCTCACTTTTGAGTGCCGTCCACCCCTCCTCAACTCGCTTGCCTTCCAGTAACCCATCCCAGGAGACTTTCCCCAGTCTGGCCTTCAGTTGGCCAAAGTTGGCCGTCTTGAAGTCCCAGCTTCTAGTGCTCAACCTGCTGCACATCCCCAGTCCTCTGATCTCAAAGCAAAGGATGGAGTGATCACTCGCATCCAGAGCTCCCCTAATCTGTACTTCATCTATCAGCTCCTCCCTGTTGGTCAAGACCAAGTCAAGGATGTTTCCCCCCCTCGTCACCTCTCAGACCCTCTGTGTGAAAAACCCTCCCTCTATAGCCTCTAGGAAGCGACGTGACCTAGCTGTCACTGCTGAGTGAGTCTCCCAACCAATATCTGGGAGACTGAAATCTCCCATAATTCCCGTGTCCCTCCCCAGAGATATCCTCAGAGTTTGACATCCCGATTCTTGCACACCTCTGGTGCTTGAAATTGCACCCGCAGCATCTGTTGTGCACATGGCTGGAGCAGACTTGTCTGGAGGCAAAGGGCCAGTGCCCAGGCCTCGGATGGTTGTGGGGATGAGGACAAGATGGGCACAGGCCTTCTTTCCTGCCCTCTTCTCCCGATTGGCCATTAAGCTGTCTTTTTCACCATCCTGCATTTATTTCTTTTTCTCTTCCTTCTGTGAACCCAACATGCTTAAATATTTGTGGAAATGTAGACACTCTACATTTTTGTTTTCCTGCGTCTACAACAACTGAGAGTTCAGATCATAACAATGCCTACTTTGACACTTGGGAGGTTTCCCCCTTTAAACTAAAAGGAAATTCATGAAAAAATCCCTCTCATATTCTCCGGAAGAATGTGCATTTGTTCTCCCTGCAAATTCCCTGGCGATTAAGGGCTCTCTTATGCATGCTTCACTGATCTAAGTAGAATAAACTGGGTCTGTTCTGATTTATGGCAAGGTTTCTTAATGACACCCGCTAATTTCTTTCTTTTACGAAGCAGAAACTACTTTATTATGTAGGACAAGGGAGAACTTGAAGGAAGGGCAAACACCACCAAAAGGAAGCGGGTTTGCTGCAAGATTGCACTTGCCAGCAAGTGTTAATTTGCTCATTTCTGAATTTGTCTTAAGGAGCTCTTCTCCAGGCTTTGATAATAAAAGGCTCAGCAGATGTGTAAACATGTTTCCCAGCAGTTTGGGGGGAAGGTGTGACTAAAGTGTGGCATTGCAAGTCCTGATTGCAAAAAAGATCCAATGAGCCTGGGGCCAACAGGACTTACATCCCAGAACTTCAGTTTAATTGCATGGTGGCAAGTCAAGACATGGGGTAATTCCCATCGGATCATTTAAACGTACTTGGGAGGCGAAGATGTAGAGTGAAGAATAGGCAACAATGGAAATAGGACCTGGTCTACACATTGAGTTGGGAGAGTAGATCGCTCCACTTCAGATTTAAGATGGTCCGCCATTTTTAATGCTCCTTCCAAACTAGCTGCCATTAAAAAAAGCGTATCAGGAAGAAAGGTTCTAGTCTTGTTTAGGTTTTCAATTTGCATTTGAAAAAAGAACATTAAAATGGCTTTGTACTGGTGGAATGAAGAGGACAATCCCTTCCATCACCTCCAGTCTCTCTCATTATCCGTCGGACAGGATTTCACTGCTGTTCGGTAGCGAACCCTTCAGAGGCAAGCGTGCCACTTCAATTCCCATTGGTGGTGTTTTCAAGGTTCAGGAAACAACAGGCCGTGTAGACAGCCCCCTCCCCAAGGAACTTGGCAAGGTTTGGATTCCTTTATCATTCCTTGGTGGTTTCTCCTGAGCAAGAATCTCCAAATCCACCTTGAGATGCCGCTCAAAGGGAAAGTCAGACTGGAGAATGCACATGTGCGGAATGCAATTCAAGTGTTGTGCAGCCTGATCATAGGCATTCTTTCCTCCCATGTGCATCCCAGTGCAGGGCAGCCAGTGGGGCTTCGTACCGCAGTGTGAGGCACCTTTACTTGCAAGGTGGCTCGCAGACTCACTGCTGGGTAAAGATGTGCAGGCTTGGCCTGAACACATCCCAGGAACTGCTGTGGGTGATGCTGTGATTCCCTCCTGGATTTTACCCTGAATTACTCGGATATCGTCTTGGATTTTGGATCTTAGTCTGGGGAAGGTTCAGTACCATGGATAGCTCCTTTACATTTCAGATTAAAATTTGAGGTCGATAGGCAGCTCTGTTGACATTGGCACCACCAGCCCACAGGTATTTTAACAAATGTGCTCAGGGGGGCCAGGAAGAGATGGTTGAAGGAACGACCAAATTTCCTCTAGGGCTGGGCTAGATAATTTCACGGGATAATTTCTGTGTTCCTGAACGTCTTTTGCGAAAGGGAAAGCTTGCAATTTCTGCGGGAGGGAGTTATTTGTGTATGTGTGAGAGAGAATTGTGGGAAAATAAAAGCATTGTGGGAAAATGTAAAGGCTGGGTGGCTTCCCCCACTTGGTTACTGCCATCAGGGAGTGAGTACAAAGCTGGAGGAAGGGCAATGGTTTCCCCAGAATGCTTTGCCAGGGGTTCTCTTTAACCTGGAGCCACTCCTGTGTCTTTTTGGGTGTAAAGATTGCCTCCTGGACCTTAGACAGTCCCTGATCTATTGTCCTGGAAGTACAGTTCCTGAAGAAGGAATGATGTGGCCGAGAACATAGGAGCATCACCAACATGGGGGAAGGACGGCAGATGCTTAGCAGCACAGGGTTGCTTTTTCTCCAGAGTACACTGTTATAGTACCTGGCGATTTCTTTTGTTCAGAAAGATATGTCTAAGTTCTCATAAAACACTGTGAGCAAAATAGTCCCAGGTATAGTGACGGTCATTTAAATTCACCGTCAGGGGTGGAGCACAGCTGCGTTTCACAACACATGGCGTTCACTTCTCAACCCCGTGTTAATCACATGCTGAGCAGAGGGGTACTCTATCCCGTTTGGCAACTTCCTTGGAAATTGTTTTTGCCTGGAAAACTGAGGCAGTTGGATTGGCAGGGACTGAATTACAAATTATGGAATCGGTAGCAAAGAGATTGCAGAAAATATGTGACGTAAACATGTCTCCGAGTTCTTATGTATTTATTTATGCACTTGCGTTTTCCTATTCTCTCGTGTACTAAACTACTGCATTTTTAAAGGAAAACAGTTGTGGCAGAAGAGAAAAGAAATGAATTTATGCAATGAAATGCATCGCGTTAAAGATCTCTGCAGCTGCTTCCTGATTTCAAGGCTACATTTGGAGGACCAGCCTGTCTGCTCCAGGTTTATAGTGGAATGGGGAAGGTGGCCTAGTAGGAATGGGATGGCCACTGGATGCAGAGGCACTTGACTGGGTGACCAGCCCTACCTGGGTGGCTGCAGTCCTCCTATGTCTTGCTAAAACTTGTATGGCATTCTTCTGTGTGCTACCCCTTCCTCTTCTCAGAAAGTAAACAATCAAGTGAACTTTGGAAGTGGGGTGAGTATCAGGGGAAGGAAGGCTCTGAAAATGATGGGAGAGGCCCACCCCAGCTTCCCAGCTGGCAGGAAATGATTCAGAGACGAGCACATACAGTTGCAAAATGGCAGGCCTGGAGCTTTGCCATGGAAGGCTTTTGGCCATGGACAAGGCTCATCCCTTGCTGCTAAGCATGTTGATACTCCTTGGTCTTTACAGCATCTCCACACACAAAGGTTTCGTGATGGATGAGAAAACTCAATCCTGGCAAGACGGAGGGCTGGTTGCTGTTATTTTCTCCCAGAGGGGTGTTCTTAGTCAATCTAGTTATGGAGACTTTGGAATAGTCAGATTCGTTTTCGTCAGCTGATGCCCAAGTATCCTCCGTGGCACCAAATGCTTTTTCTTGGCTCAAATCGACAATGACCCACTGGGATAGAAGAAGGACAAGAGCACGGAGGCTGTCTGTTACCCACACAGAAACATCTCCATTGGCTCTAGACACATTCTTGGCCTTAGTTCAAAGCACAGGCCTAGTTTGGCATGGCCTGGCTCAATTTCTTTTGTGCCAGTCCGCCCATTTGCTGTGATGATGCACTGCGTCTTTCTGAGTGGAGCGTGTAAGTGCTGAACAGGGAGAGGGCACTTTCAGGAGTGGTTCCTCACATTTGGGATGCCCTACCTGCGGAGTCTCACCTGACACCTTCCCTGATTTCATTTAGATGTCAGGTGAAGGCATTTATTTCTTTCCCCAGGCTTGTTAGTGACCTTTTCCACAAATCCAATTTTCTGACTTCTGAGCCACTGAAGTTGAACTGCTGCTCAGATAGTTCTGTTGCTTTTAATGTACCCATTTCATATTGTATTTTGCTTTACTGTAATTTTGCCACCCCGGGACTCTTGGAATAATGCAGGACAAGCATTTAGTAGATGAATGCATAAATCAACAGACAGATGAATAAAATCTGCCTTCAGGAAGTGGTATGTTTTCATGGGCCAGAGTATAAGGTGGGATATCCACTCCAGAGTAGCATTTGGATGCTAGACCAAGAATGAGATCCACGGATCTTTTCACTGCTCGGCTCTGTGGGTGTGTGCATCTCCACTGCCTGTCTGCCTCGGTCTTTGGGAGTGCAGGTGCTTCGGCAGGTGATCCACCTGGGCCACCCTGTTCACTAGCTGTTGAATCCTGCTTGGCTTGTTGATTACCAGTTTCTGCTCCTGGATCTGACTGCAACAAGAAAACTGTAAAGGGTGTGGCTTCAAGGACCCAAGATGCAAAGAGCAAAGCAGCGCCCCCAACTTGGTTGCTACAAAAATACATAGAAAAAGAAGATGCTGTAGTATGAATCTCACTTCTTGGAAATAACAATAGTTTTATCGTTGCATGTTGTTACACTCATACTCAGATGCTCCCTCACTCGGCTCCCACATTAATGCTCTTCACAGTTTTGGCACTCAATTCATCCTTGCTCCCATGCTCTTTCTACCTGGACCAAACTTGTACCTGGACCATAAGGAAGGCTGAGCGCTGAATTGGGGCCTTTGAATTGTGGTGCTGGAGGAGACTCCTGCGAGTCCCTTGGACAGCAAGGTGATCCAAACAGTCAGTCCTAGAGGAGATCAACCCTGGCTGCTCTTTAGGAGGCCAGATCCTGAAGGTGAAACTCAAATACTTTGGCCACCTAATGAGAAGGAAGGACTCCCTGCAGAAGACCCTGATGCTGGGAACAATAGATGGCAAAGGAAGAAGGGGAAGGCAGAGGATGAGATGGCTGGATGGGGTCACTGAAGCAGTCGGTGTGAGCTTAGGTGGACTCCGAGGAATGGTGGAGGACAGGAGAGCCTGGAGGAATGTTGTCCATGGGGTTGTGATGGGTTGGGCACAACTTTGTGACTAAACAAAAAAACCCATCATACCATCAGCACTGGCACACCCAGCCTGTGAGTAGATAGATCAATTTGTAGGGAAGGCCCTCACCCTCACAATTACCAGGCTAGGAGATTACTTCTCAAGGAGGTAGAACCTTCTGGAAGTGTTTGCTGTTACATCTGAGCTGGACACAGTTTGCCCATGGCACAGCTAGCCAAGGTGATACTTTCAGACTGCTGCATCCCACTGTCTCTTTTCAGAGCTGGTTTTTGGCATGTTGTTTTATGAGGCAACAGCAGCTGAGAGCTTGGGCTGTCTAATCTGGTCTGGCAAAGCACTCTTGAGGTTTTCAGGTTACGGCTTCCTCCTCACTTACTTGTGCTTGTGGAATGCCTCGGTTGTCTTTAATTAATCAGTTGGGGTACACGTGCTTTCATTTCTCCCTTCGTATGTTTGTTATTTGTTCTTCCATGCTTGTTAGGCATGGCCAGAATTTTAGGGAAAAATATTATACTAAGTAGGTCAAGCAGTGTCCGACTGACATGATTGGCTGGCAGTTTCATCTGAGCGAAAAGGGAACTGGAAATGCAAGCTCAGTCTTGCTGTTCCCTGCTCGGGTTGCAAAACTGAAGTGGCCATTTTTCTTAGCTACCATGCCTTTGAAATGGCTTTGCACCCTGATGAAGCTTTAGTTCAGAGGTCTCAGGAAATGGTAGCCGGAGGGTGTGGATTTGAAGCTGCATCACGGAGAGTCACCAATTTTCATAGCAGAAAAAGCATGTGCAAACTGCTCCACCAGTTGTTAAGATAACCACCCCCAGGAGCTGAAAGTTAAAGGATTTATCTTGACTAAAGAGCAATGCTCGGGTGGGGTGACTTGATTTCTCTTTTTTCACAACTAGTTCATGTGCATAGTTTGAGTTTCTTGGCTGTGGCCCCACAGGAGGCTAATTGGATGTCTCCAGCTCAGCAGAAGATTTAATTATTTCTTGTGTGTTATCCTTGAAGTCCTCCCAATCGCAACAAGTTCTCTGGATTTTGTGGAGAACTTGCACAGCTGGCTGAGGAGGCGGCACCTGCTCTTGCCAAGCTGTCTCTGATGTAGGGAAGCCCTGCAGCTCAAACTCACCAAAATGTCTCATCCCTGGTTGCCCTGCTTGGCGCTTGTGAATTCTAGGCTTCCTTGATGGAGTCTGTCAATCTCAGGCCTGGTCTTCCTGGAAGACGCCTTCATTTGGCACGGAGAGTGGCAGGGTCAGGGGTAGAACGTCAAAGGGGAACAGGAATGCCGGGACCACCTTTCGCTCAGTCACTTGCTAAGCTGGGCCCCAGCCAGCTGCCTCCATGCCCCTGCTAAGGAGCCCTCCTGAAGATGCTGGTGTAAGGGCAGCTCCGTGCTCCTCATGGGCGCTTGTCTTCCTGGCCTCTTTGCTAAGCCCATGGCAAGGCAGGGACAATGTCCCTCTCGCTGGGGGAGTGGGGAGAGCTGAGTTCTCCAGATCGGAGCCGGGAAGCCAGCAGCTGGCAGCTCAGTCCCTACCCGGGGAGTGTGACACAGAGAGGGTCCTTTTGGAAGGGTGCTTGAATGCGGGCCCTTCAGTTCCACCCCTGCAGCGAAGGCAAAGCACTCTGCCTTTACCTTTGATTCCAGAAAGGGCAGGGAGGGGGCTTGGAAGCAGCCATTAAAGCACATGTCAGGGAAGACAAAACTCCAGCTATCAATCAGTGGGGGAGCTGGGCAGAAGGAGCGTGGGTTGTGTGTGCCAGGAGTCCAAAGTTCCCTTTCCTATTCAGACAGCACTGATGCAGTTGGAAAGGGCCGTTTCACAAGCTTTCCTCTGCAAAGAAGCTCTGCCATGAAAGAAACTTTAGGCAGCCTTTCTCCCCCTGCATGCAACCTTAATTGTGCATCTTGTCAGTGCAAACCTTTGAGACCTGTGATTATTCCAGCCAATTTGAAACGACTCCTGCCAGAGGGTTGCTGAGCTGTCTCATGGGCTTTAGAAAACACCAGACGCTAAATACCATATTTATGATGCACACGTAGCCTTTACAAGGCATTGCTCTAAAACTCCATAGAGGGAGGTTCAGGAGAGCAATTCATGTTGGGGAAAGAGTCTCAGGATTAAGTCTCCCTTCACCCACATCAGGGAAGGGAAAGGACTTTGCATCACGACTGGCCTCCCAGCATGTTTGCGGAGTGCTGCCGTCTTTTTCCTGGGCTTGGGCTGCTACAGCGTTGGTGAAGTCCATTGACCTTCTCTGAGCACTTCTGCATCAAGAAATGGGATGCGTCCTGGTTTTTCAGAGCCTTCTGAATTTGAACCAGGATGGCTGAAGCTCAGAAACGGCCAAATCAAGAGGCGGAGTGAAGCAGAAGATTCATTAAATATGCAAATTTGGGTTGGGGAGTCCGGCTGCGTGATGCAGGTACAGGAAGCCTCCTGGCATATTATTTGCCTTAAGAATCCTGCTGGAGCAGCCTGAACAGGTTAGGAAACTCAGGTCGGGTCCACTCTGTCTTTCCCATTACCAGCATTACTCCAGTGCATCAGCTTCTTGTCTAGAAATACAAGAAAGCATTTTCTAGGCGTGTAATGGGCTTTTTGCGGCTTGCTGCAAACACAGGTGTGGGTAGGAAATATGACTCTTCTAGCAGAAGGCATAATAGGAATGACTTTGCTCCCTCCCCAAGGTTGCTCCTTCCACAGGATTTGCTTCTCAATGCGTCCTCCATGCGACAGAGGCAGGTCACGCTCGGCGCAGTGGTGCTGAGGTTGCCAGACCCCCCTTTCCGCCTTGCTCTAAAGGGCTGAAAGTGGATCATTCATCAAGGATATGGCTAGGCTGAAGAGCTGGGGGAATGCAGCATCATGGGCTTTTTAGCTCTGAGTGGACAGAGCTGCAGCTCAAGACCACAATCAGTTAGTCCAGGTGGCTTTGCAGCCTTCTCTTTCCTTAAGCGTGTTTTAGGGCCAAACGAGACGTGGCCAAAATAGTCCCGGTTGTTCTTTGGATGGCAATTGATAGATCACTTTTTTTGTTGTAGGGCTAAATAGTCCTAGGTCTGCCCCTTTCAGGCCCAAAAGTTCATAAGGGTGAGGAAAGCTGAATTCTCTCCACCTTTGCCTCTCTTCTCTGGGCTCCATCAACCCATCCCCCCAGGCTGGCTCCCATATCAGAAACCAGCTGGACTGAGGAGACAAGTCAGCAAGGGCTCCTTTCCCTCACTGGCACCCATATTTGCTAGTAAAAATAAGATTTTCTCCTCTGCTTTGGATGTGAATCCATAAATATGTTTCCATCATGCCTAGCCTGGCCTTGAAATGAATAGACTTTGCTGATGGTCGTCTGTTGACAGTGGCCAGCTGATTATTTGTCTCCCGCTCAATGAGGAAGCAATTCTTCTGAGATGACGCTGGTTAAACTAAACTGGCCAGCCTTGAATGCAAAATGGAAACCGATTAAGAGGGACAAGGGGTACGTCAAAGGAAGGATTGGCGTTCAAGTCTGGTCACGGACGGTATGGGCTGATGGGCAGAACTTGGTCAAGCTGCTTGCAATAACATGGCAGTAAAATCTCCCACCGTTTTCACAAATATTTTATTGATCAGGCTCTAAACAGTGCACTGCTAGTGAGGATGAAATTGCTTTTCTGCAAATTGCCAGAGTAAAACACTTTGTGTTGATCTGCCCGAAAAACCCTTTGTGTTTGGCTGTTCTATTCCAGACATTTTTAGTTTGCTTGCACCAAGTATTGTGATGTTAAAATGTTCCATTCCTTGCATTCTGATTTCAGGCTTGCCTCGATTCGTGCTTCTCACATTCCATGTTCCAGCAGTATGCGTTATGCAGAGGTGGACTTTTCTTTCATCTCTGCACTGCTAGACTTCCTTTAAACTTGATATAGTTGCATCATTATCAACAGCACAGCTTGGACTTGTCCTTTGCTCTTCCCCAGTAATGGGTGGGGCGGGGGGTGTCTCATCTTCCAGCACTGTCTCTTGTTTCACTCTGGAATGCGTCATGGTTAGGTTTACAAGGTAAGAAGATTCAGAAGTGGTTGAGCATTGCCTTCTCCTCTGTAGAACTAACCAGAGTTAGCTTAAGAATCACTGTGGTTGTTTGTGAAAGTCCTCTGACCATGTAGCCTTCAACTACCACTTCTGCCCAATAGCTGCCCTTCAGGAATTTCTCCTTCTTCATCACCATTGGTGAGATCCATTCTCCTCTGCTGGTATGACCATTTCTCCTGAAGACCATGGATAGTCATAGTCTGGTGTCTCTGCTTTGACCATTCTGCCTCAGGTGACCCTGCTAGGACCCCAGCCTAGTGAGAGAGTTTAGCTTCGCAGTGCCATTGTTCTTGGCTTCTCTAACACTCTCAGAGCCCCCAAGTACATTAAGATCCAAGACGGGGATAGGGTAATATAGTGCTAGATTACATGCCGTGTGGAATCATATCAATAAGAATTTTTGGAAAATGTATCAAGACCATCATTCAAATCTATGCTATCATTCAACAACAGAAGCCAAAGAAGAAGAAACCAAAGATTTTATCCAGGCATTCAAAAGGAAATTGAGAACACGTCTGAAGAAGTCAATATAGAAACCAAATAGATTGTGCAACTGGCAGTAGAAGGTGGAGGAGCTACATTCTCACTGCCAGAACAAGACCGAGAGCAGATTTTGGTAGTGACCATGAGCTCCTAATCTAAAAAATCAGAGTTGAGCTGAAAAAGATCACTACAGAAGCATAGTGCCAAAATACCATTTAAATAACATTCTCGAGGAATGTAAAGTCCACATAAAGTACAGGTTTCTTTACTGTCAACAGTGAAGAAATTGGAATGGTGAAAGATTTTGCATATCTTGGTTCAATCATCAATTCAAATGGAGACTGCAGCCAAGAAATTAGACGAAGACTGAAACTTGGAAGGATGGCAATGAAGGAGCTAGAAAATATCCAATGTAAGGACGTTTCACTGGAGACCAAGGCCAGGATTCTCTTCTCATTCTTGAGTAAGGTATTTTTCCTTTAGTCTTATTAGTTTGCCTTCCAGGAGAATGTCCATAACAGTCTCAACATTCTAGAGATGTTCACCAATCCCAAAATACTGGTAACTCTTCCTCCCACCATTAGGAATGAACAGCAATGAAGGAACCAGAAAAGATAATCAGGTGTAAGGATGTTTCACTGAGGACCAAGGCAAAGATTGTCAGCCCCGCTGTGGGTTGCTATGTATGGACAACAAAGCTGGAGAGTGAAGGTAGTTGGCAGGAAGAACATGTCTGTGCTTGAAACACGGTGCTGGACTGGACCTTTGCGATCTCCTGGACCAACAAAAAGATGAACAAATGGGTCCTTGGCCAAATCAAGCCAGAACTCTCCCTGGAAGCCAAGATGGCAGCTCTTGTAGTTTGGGCACATTGAGACTCATTGGAGAAGACAGCCATGCCAGGGAAAGTCACAGGCAGAAGAAGAGGAAGACAAAATAGGAGATGGACGGACTCCATCGAGGAAGCCTCAGCCTTGAATTTGCAAGAGCTGAATGGGGCTGTCAAGAATAGGACATTTTGGAGGAAGGTCATTCCATAAGTCGGAGGTGACCTCATGGCACGTAAAACACAGCAGCAGGAACAAGTACAACCAGAGCTGCAACATACCCTATTACCTGCCCTTCCCCGTGGCTAAGTTCCTTCTTAATTTTTTCTTACATGTCAATCCTGCCCAGCAAAATTAAGTTTTCTGTTTGTAGGCACTGCTTCTGTTTGCACAGGGGGTGGAAAGGGATTTCATTATTAGCTTTCCTGAATAGCCTTTTCTTTTTATTCTTTATAGCAAAATAGATTTTTTTCTATGCGAAATTAAAAATAAAAATAGTGATGAGAGGAAGTGGACCTTTAAACTTTCCACTGCTGCAGTTTCTAATAAAGAGACTTCGGGGCAATTTTGTTCACAGGACAATTAGGAGGCTATCTTCACTAATTATGCTGCCATTGCCATTGTCAATAGGAAGCAGTGACATCGGCAGGACCTATAACCCAGACACTTTCCGTTAAAGACACCTGAGCCATGACATGAATCCAGTTTGCAAAACCAAGGCACAACAACAAAGGAATCAAAAGCACCATAGTTTGAAAATGGCACCTGGATTCTCAGTAAGAAGGGGAACGAACATGTGTCTGACCAGTGTGCAGAATCAGGCCCATTCCAGAGAAAAGGGCAAATGTGGCAGCAAGCTCTGATGCCTACAGACTTCACCCAGAACTTCCTGAGTTTCCAAGATGTCCCAAAAGTAGATATTCGTCCCCACCCCTGCACCCAATTTTTGTAGCTCCTTTTCAGAGCAGTTGCTTCCAATGCTCAGATTTCTCTCCGTGTGCTTCTCAGTCTTTATATTTGAGCAAAAAACACCTTCACGGGGTGGCCGAAAGGGAGGCAGCTAATGGGGCACCCACACCCATGTTCCACATGGGCCCCATTCCCTCTTTCCCATGGAGATTTGCACACAACCGTTGAAGTGTGGTAGACACAAAATTGTGCAAAGGGACGGGGAATGAAACATCTCTTTTCTGGACTATCTGAAGACTTGAGGAAGGGTTGAGAAGGTGGAGGACACCAAGAAATGTAAGTTCAATCCTTGATAGTGAGAGGATTACATTGCCAAGGGGGAGATCTTGTCCCTGTTCTGGCACACTTCTCCCATTCACCTTTCCCCATCTTTGGTGCATCAGAATTTTGCTACTGAGTTCTTCCTTTCTGCTGCTGTTCCTTTTCCCCGAACAAAGCATGCAGCCTCTTCCGGTCAATTTCACTGCACTTTAAGGTTCCCCTTCACGGCTGAAGCATAACAAGAAAATTGACTAGGAGAGATTACGTTCACTGGACAGGTAGAGAGAGTACTTTGCATAGTTTTGAAAGAATGGGGAACGGGCAATAAAAATAGAGACATGTTTGCATGCTCGTGAACTGGTGATCCTCCCTCCCTCCCTCCCTCCCTCCCCTCATTTGGCCATCACTGCCGAGGGTGGCTGGAGGCGACCCTGATAAGATGGTGGAGAAAGCACAGCCGGGGGTTGCTACTCTTGCCACGTAGCTGAACCAAGGTTACAAGGACTCAGTGTGAGTGTGGACAGCCCTACCACAAGCTGTGGGTTCTCAGCAAGGATGATTCATGACAGATAAGCTCCCCACTGCCCTGTCGAGAGATGCTGGGTTCACATGGCATGGCCGCCCACCAGGGAATCCAGACAGAGAAGGAACGAGCTCTGCACGGCTCTGCAGTGCTGGAAACCCCCTCTTCTTTGGCCTCTGGCCTCTCCCACATGGGTGGTGGTCCCCAGGTGACTTCTTCCCAGATGGATGGCTCCTTGCAGGGAGGAAATGTGTCTAGTCTTGATCTAAATGGGAAGCCACTTATTTATTTATTTAGAAAATGTCTATGCCGCCCCATTCGCCAAAGCCTCGGGGCGGCTCACAACATGAATCAATTAAAATAATATAAATTAACAATATAAAATAAGTCGCCCTGGCCAAAGAATAAATAAATAAATACTATTAACAGTTAAAATGATGTTTGAATAAAAAGGTCTTCGCCTGGCACTGAAAAACAAATAATGACGGCGCCAGGCGGACCTCTCTGGGGAGCGCATTCCATAGATTGGGCGTCACCGCAGAGAAAGTCCTCCTCCAGGTACTCACCTTCCTAATTTCCTTCACGGAGGGTTCCCGGAGAAGGGCCTCTCCCGCAGATCTCAGGGGGCGGCGGGCATATATGGACGTAAGCGCTCCTTCAGGTAACCAGGACCCAAGCCGTTTAGGGCTTTATAGGTCATCACCAACACCTTGAATTGGGCCCGGACTTCAATGGGAAGCCAGTGAAGCTGAGGGAGGACTGGAGTCATGTGAACATAATGCCCAGTCCCCGTCAGCAGCCTGGCAGCTCTATTTTGAACCAATTGAAGTATCCGGACCGTCTTCAAGGGTAGCCCCACACAGAGCGCATTACAGAAGTCAAGGCGGGAAGTCACCAACGTGTGTGTCACTGTCGCCAGGCAGTCGTACTCCAGGTAGGTGTGCAGCTGATGGATCAGATGATGCTGAAAGAAAGTGCTCCTCATCACCGCTGTCACCTGAGCTTCCAGTGAAAGCTCTGGGTCAAGGAGCAATCCCAGGCTGCGGACCTTGTCCCTAAGAGGGAGTGCAACCCCATTCAGGACTAGGTTCAATTCACCCTCACCGAAGCCTGATCCGCCAACCAACAGGACCTCCGTCTTGTCTGGATTGAGCTTCAGTTTATTGGCCCTCATCCAGCCCATTACCTCGGCCAGGCACCGGTTCAGCACAGCCACTGCCTCACCCGGATTGGTGGAAAACGAGAGGTAGAGCTGGGTATCATCAGCGTACTGATGATTCCGCAGCCCACACCTCCTGATGACCTCTCCCAGCGGTTTCATGTAGATGTTAAATAGCAGAGGGGACAAAATGGACCCCTGCGGTACTCCATGGCATAGCTGCTATGGTGCAGAGCCATAGTCCCCCAGCACCACCTTCTGGAATCGGGCGTTGAGATAGGAGCGGAACCACTGCAAAGCAGTGCCTCCGACCCCCAATCCCGCAAGCCTATCCAGAAGGATACCATGGTTGATGGTATTCAAAGCTGCTGAGAGGTCCAGAAGAACCAACAGGGATGCACTCCCCCTGTCTCTCTCCCTGCACAAGTCATTGTACAGGGCGACCAAGGCAGATTCAGTACCGTACCCAGGTCTGAAGCCGGATTGAAATGGGTCCAGATAATCAGTTTCATCCAAGAGTGCTTGGAGTTGTCCCGCCACCACCCGCTCCAACACCTTGCCCAGAAATGGGATGTTGGCCACTGGTCTATAATTAGTGGCCATCTCTGGATCCAGTGACGCTTTCTTTAGGACCGGTCGGACTACCACCTCCTTTAAAGGGTCAGGTACCTGACCCTCCCTCAGAGAAACGTTAACCACTTCCAAGATCCATATCCCAATCCCGTGCTTAGCGTTATTTATTAACCAAGATGGGCAAGGGTCCAATAGGCAAGTGGTGGGACGTACTCATCCAAGCACCTTGTCCACATCATCAGGCCGCAACAACTGAAATTCATCCATTAATTTTGGACCAGACGGCGGCATTGGTATCTTCCCAGAAACCTCTGAGTCACTAGTAGAGTCTAGCTCGTGACGAATCTGAGTGATTTTCTCCCTGAAATGCTTGGCAAAGTTGTCACAGCAGGCCTCCGAGGGTGGAACCAGATCTTTCTTAGGGCCAGGGTGGACCAGGCCTTGCACCACTTGAAAAAGCTCTGCCGGATGGCATTTTGAGGAGGCAATGGAAACGGAAAAGAATTTCTTTTTTTGTTTCTGAGATGATATATTAGCAACAGGTGTGAGACGGACTGCATTCTCTAGGGATATTTTAACCTGGATGCTAAACACCCCTGTGATTCTTGATTCTAAGCTTCAAAAAGATAAAGCCCTAACTTTATTTCAACTGTAATGCTGGATTACAAAGTCAGTGGCAAACGGCGGTTGATACTGAAGTAAGAGGCGAGACAGAAGGTATGAATTAAGCTGAGTGGTGGACTGCAGGAGGACCTGCTAATGATGAGATATCAATAATGTATTCTTGCTCTCTGATTAGCAAGGGCTTAATTGTGCCTTGACCTTCCACACAGACTCTTTCCCACATATTCGTAAAAATGTGACCACCTTCAATATAGAATGAGGAGGATCCTTGTTAACAAGCTCTGGCAAAGCTGAAGAGAGTCCTCAGGGTGAGACCAAAATAGATTAAACTCTCCTCTTTCTCAGCTAAATAACAGGGAGGAAGGAGAAGCGTGTCTCTCAGAACATATACTTGGCAAAGGTCTTTTTGCTGCCGTTTCTGGGTTAGGTTTGAATCGTATTCGCCACAATGTGTTGAAAAGCGAACAAAGAGGGCTCACGAAAGCCACCTTTTCTGTGACTTGTTATTTTCTTTCTATTTTATACACATTCTTCTTGTTCCATTTCTGCTTTTACTCAAAGGTAGACTGAGCAAATTAAAATGAGTATGGACCTTTCTTACAACACCTGCAAGAAAAAGGGCCAAATCGGGCAGCGTCTTCCTGCAGACACGAGTGATGCTGCCTCATATTCTCGTGCAAATTCTGCCAGGCTTTGGTCCATTTGCAAATGGCCTCCAGGTTTACGGACGGTTGCAAAGCGGCACCAGGTGTCATAATCCAGAAAAGATCAGCACCAGCTTCCAGGGACTGACTCATGAGCTCAACAAGAGAGTCGTTACGGGCAATGCCAGCAGCTCTCCTGTTCCTGCCATCTCTCCCGGTGCACTGCTAGCAGCCGGATTTCTTCCAGCATCGCTCTTCCTGGCTGGGTCGCAGCCTCGTCCTTGAAAGCCTTGGACCAAGCACAATATTCCGTGCCGGCAGGTGTGAGCTGACGGACATGATCAGTGTCCACACACAGGCCCCTCTTTGCGGCTGCTGCTGCTGCCCCTGAAGACAAGACAGAAGGTGCGTCAGCCGGAAGGGACGGCAGGAAGGGCTTCTCTTCATCAAGGAGCACAGCAGACCTGCGTTCAGAACCCTTCGTGCAGAGGACCAGGGAATGCCCTTAAGGCACTTCGGGGGGCTGCAGCTGGGAGGAGGAAAGCTCGGCCCGTCTGGCTCAAGAGGCTTGGCGAGTGCAAGGTGGCAGCAGCTGTCCTCTTCAGCAACACCCCAGAAGTATTTGGGCATGTTTCACTATGGGGCAATATGTGTGCTCCAACCTACAAGTTGCTGGAAGGTGTGCCATTGACAACTCTTTCCCCAACCCTGTGCAAACTAGAAGCTTTGTTCTGAACTTCGCAATTTCTTTCCCGGGACCTTTTTCAGAATCTGGTCCCGCCTCAGGAATCAGCTGCGGACACTTGGCCGGGCTTCCTTTCCACTCATCCTGCCTGGGTTTCTTTTCTCTACTCTCACTTGTTCCCCACAGTGGGTGGAGAGTGGAAATGTATGTGTGCATGCACATGAAGTATTACAGTCTGGAGTGTTGGTATTTTAGACGGCAAGGAATGACTGACAAGGCATGCCGTACTGAAGCATTCTCTGCGTTCTCTGTCCTGGCAGCTTGGAGGGGTCCGGGGGTGGTCCTGCCACTAACACGCTCACCCATCACCCTTGGATGCTATTCCGATGTAAATGATGGAGGGTGCGTGGTGGCGGTGGCAGAGAAGGGGAAGAGCGAGTCTTTCTTCCACTGGATTGATCTTGTGACCTTTTGGAAGAACAGTGCAGGGAGCTCCGAAGGGAAGCCAAGACAAAAGAGACGGCGCTGCTCCGGGTGTGCGTGCGTGTGAGAGAGAGGCGGCTTCGCATGCCCCCACGTGTGTTCGCACCACTCTGGCTGTGTATGTGAGAGGGATACTGATCCAAAGCCTTTACAGCTTTGAGACACAAAGCCCCCTTTCAGTGATCGCATCATTGAAAAGTCATTAGAAATCTGTTGGAGGAGCCGGGTGCAGATTGCCGGGAAGGGGCTCAAAGCCCTCTTTTCTTTGCACAATACCTGTAATGAACTGGAAGGGCTGGGGAGGGGCTGGGAAGCGCATTTCCTCCTCGGAGCTGAAGTCTCTTTTCAGCAGGCTTTTGCAACAGTTTTACGATGTGTCTGGATCGACGCTCATGTGTTGGTTAACCATTCTTCAACGCAATGTGAAGTTTTATCTGTCTGACCTCCACCTTTGCCATATGGTCAGGCAAACTGTTCAGCGAAAAGGCAAGGGAGTTAAAAAACTGGCTGGAGGCTTCTGATCAAGGAGCTGCGCCACACCGCGGCTTGGTAACAAGTCTGGTTAAGCCGTGCGGACAACATTCTGTATATGTGCGTGAACCTCCATGTGTGTGCACGCACACTTCCGAATAGCATCTGATGAATGCAGCTCTCTTCCGGGTTCACCTCACATGTTCTCTAGGGGGCTAATTGCACTGGTGACCCCAACAGAGGGAGCTCTGGGAACTGCCTGCCATTTTGCTTCCCCTGGCCTCAGCTGCTGCACCGTTAAATTCCCACAACACCAGTGGAGCTCCTGGCAGCACGGTCCCTTCCAGTCACCTGACCCCATCATGTCTCCCTGGAGTCACCTGGTGGTGCTTCTTCATGGTCTGGCCTGCAGGATGAAGGACAACTTGTAGTCTGACGTGACTTGCTTGTACAATTCTTTGCAGACCTGATTGAGCCTGTGTATCCACCCAGTGAGGTTTTCCGGTGCTGGAGTCCACAGCTGAAACAGGTCTGGTGGATACAAGGTTGGCTCCTGCTTGTCCATTACTTTTCATAGGATGTGGACCAGTTCCTTGGAGATATGAGGCCAACTGTTTGTGTTCTGGACCCTTCCAGGCTTATAAAAGCAGCCGGAGTGAAGGCACTGCTTGAGTGGATAAAGGTAGTGGTGAAGGCCCCTTGGTGGCAAACCCTGGTTCCATCTTTCCTGAAGGAAGTAGCACTGAGGTCTTTGCTACTGGACCCACAGTAATGGGAAATCTCTGGCTGGTTCCCATGTTCCATCCTTGGGCAAGATATTGGAGAATGTGGAGGCTTCTAAGTGAGATGGGTTGCCTAGATCCTTTCCAAGCTGGCTTCAGACCTAGATAGGACACTGTGGTGGACAGTCTATGCTGAGAACTAGAGGGGCAGTATGTTCCCATTGGTTCTGCTGAATCTTTGTGCGGGGGGGGGGGGACTTCAATGCCAATGACCACGATGTCTCTCTGGGGGAGCTGAGATTGGGAGGTCTTTATTTTAAAAGCCCACTCTTTATTTGTTTATTAACTAAATTTATAGCCCACTTTTCCCTTACAGCAAACTTACAAAGCCACTTACATCATCTCCTCCTGTTGCTCTCAAGCTTCTCCCCGCAATAAGTGCTCGGGCTGAGCATCTGTGTCTGGCCCAAAGACACCCAGGGCTGAGTGGGGGCTCGAACCCGGATCGCCCGAGTCCCAGCCACATGCTCTTAACTACTACACCTTGCCAGCTCTCTTGTATCTTTCATGCCCTTTTCCTGATAGAGGAGCAACAGCTCATTCAGCAAAGACACCTTGGTTCTCTTTACTCTGATTGTGGGAGACAAACGCCAAGCAACACCTTCCAGCGCCCTCCACCCTCTTTTCATATTGTGATGTTGAAAGGATCAAACTCTGACGGGGATTCTCCCCTTTCTTGCTTCCATACATTTTGTCTTGTTCTACCCCTGGGACTGCAGTAAAATTAACCTCATTCATGGCATGTTTGCTCATAATTAGAACTCTTGTTCAGCCTTATTAGCTACTAAAATGAATCATAAGCCTGATTTTCAGCTCGGTTGCATAGTGCACCAGAGAGGAAAACAGATTTGCAGCTGTGTCCAGCACTGCTCAGAGTAGCATGAAGAGCTGGAAAAAGCTTGCGCACCATTTCCATTCTGCTTCCCGGTTGCTGAAGTGGCAGCGAAATCTAATCAGCACTTAGAGGTAATTCAGTGGAGGCAAAAGAGAATCTACGGCAGTTCTGCAGTCTAGCATGTACCAAAACAGGGTCAAACGGCAGCCAGCCTGGGGAGACATTAATTTACAGAGGATGAGATGCTGAGAAAAATACAGTGTATGCACAAAGCCCGAGTAGAAACCATTGTAGTGCTTCCAGATTAGAGTTGGGAGAAATATTGCCATCTGTATACCTGCATTTTGAAAGGCTCTTGAAGCTCTGGACATTATTATGTGTGAAATGGAGGTGTGCGTAATGAAGAAATGACAAGACAGCTCCTGTCCTTTCTGCCTGGTTTTGCATGAGATGACAAAACCGAGACTGTCATTCTCCGGGCACATCATAAGGAAGGAGGTCTCCCTGGAGAAGATGATCATGTTAGTGAAAGTTGAAGGGGAAGCTGAAGAGGACGACCAACCACGAGATGGATCCATCCCATAAAGAAAGCCGTGGTCTTGAATTTACAAGAGCTGAGCAGGGATGTCGAGGACTGGACATTCGGAAAGCATTGATGTGCAGGGTTGCCATAAGCTGGACCCCTTCGTGGATCACTTCCTTGTGTAGCTCGATGAAGCCATGAGCTCTGCCGTGCAGGGGCACCCAAGATGGACAGGGCATAGCAGAGAGCTCTGACAAAAGGTGGTCCACTGGAGCAGGAAATGGCAACCTACTCCAGGACCCTTGCCATGAAAACCCCATGGACAGTGCCAAGAGGCAAAGAGATATGATGCCGGAAGATGAGACCCTCAGTTCGGAAGGTGTCCAGTGTGATGGAGTGACGGGGGCAGTGGGTGTGAGCGTGGGCGGACTCCAGGGGATGGTGGAGGACAGGAGAGCCTGGAGGAATGTTGTACATGGGGTTGTGATAGTTCGGGCACGACTGTGCAGCTAAACAAACAAAACAAAAAGCATAAGTTGGAGGTGACTTGATGGCATGCAACAAAAATGCAAATAGTTACGACAGCGGTAGCAGCTGTAGGGAGGGACCTCATGCAAGGGGAACTTGGTTTTCCATACGGACGCTGTAGCACCTTTCTGATGCTGAAGAGTTTATCACAGATCAAGTAAGGTTCTGTGGTAAAACACTGTCTGGAATCTGTTCAGACAGACAGAGAACTCCATGGCTGCATGAGCAAAGGTGGGTAACTACTTGGTAAACTTGTTGTCTGTATAGAAGATAAAGCTCAGGATGGACATGGGCAGATGCTACTCCCAGGGATCAGAGGGATCATTTCTTCGATTTAGGAAACTTGTTCACAGCCTCATAGAAAACACAGCAAAGTATGTTTAGCTTCAAGAAAGGACTGCTTTTTATAGCTTTTTGTTTTGATCACCTGGAAAGGAACAGCGGGGTGCAGAAATGTTCTTATGGCAATATCTTTAGGCCGTGGAAAAGCAGTTTGGATCTGTTTTGAAAAGAAGTTCTGTCTCAGGCATCAAACTATTTTGCCCTGTGTCTCATTTCTGCATGGCTCTTCTTGACCAAAACATGCCTTCCTGAAGGTGCACAGAATCACTCTTTGTCCTCACTGGGTAGGGCAAATAGGCACTGAATACCTTTCTGTCGTCACGTGGAAGTTCTGTTATATTTCCCCCCAGATTATTTTCTATAGGCTACACTTCTTCCCTGGCTTCTCATAGTTTTCCTGTAGGATTTGCTTTCCCCATATAAGGCGCTGGGGCACAAGCATGTGTCGTCTGGTGCTTTTCAGCTAGAGTGACACAAATGACCGTAACCCTAAGCCCAATCTCTGGGCACTCCTGGGCACTGGTCCATCTGTTCTTGTTTCACTGGGCCTGGTGAAGGTGGATTTCTGGGATGGTCAGCAAACACCCTGGAACCTCTGGGCTGTCGTAGTGTTGTGGGTGGTTTGTTAACCACGCCAATGACACATCCTTGGTTTGGATGATGCGACAACCAAGGCACGTGGGTTGGGTTGTGGAGAAAGCCCTGCAGGCAGCCAGCACATGTGAAAAATCAAGGAGGCTTCTTTGGGCCAGCGTGGGTCGAAACTGTGGTGCAAAGCACGTCACTCTCAGTCTCTGCTGAAGTTCGGATTTCGCTGACAGCTGCGGAGGGTACCCGGGAAAGTTGGCAGAGTAGATGTTCTTTCACTTGGCCTGGATATCCCCTCTGGAAGAAGGCCATGTGGGTAGCCAGCCTCACGGGGGCGTTCCGAGGACATTTTGGCTTTGCATTTTTTGGTTTTGTGCAACGAGGCCAATGTGTTGAGGAGTCTTAGCTCAAGCGGTGCTTCGGCCTCAGTGTTTGGCCTCGGGCAATTCTCCTTTTCTGGCAACTGCACCCACCGTCCTCCATCTGCAGCGAGAGGATAAATTGGCTGGCCTACCTTATAGGACAGTTGTAATGGTTACTTAGGCTTGATTTAGTCATGCAGCATAACGAGCTAGTAGGACGAATGATACCACTTCAGATGACTGGTGGGGAAATAAATATTTATCCAGTTTTTAGATTGAAACCCATCAAGAACTATGCGTGATCCAAAACACCAAGTCCACAATCAATTCAGTCCTCCTTTTCCTATACAGCTACGAGCCCTTCCTTCAGTTGTCCTCCTAAACTGCAGAACCCAACCTCAGGATGCTCAAATTGTGGAAGACTTCATTTCTGGAAAAATAATAGGAATAAACCATCCCTGCATGCTTTTGGCCCATCCTTGAGATGCTAATTCTACATATTGAGATGCTACTTCTACATCTCTTCCTCTCATCCCCATCCTCAGACTCGAGAGAGCAATTCAAGCATGCAATCTCACACCTGATTTCTGGGGAGGGAAGGCCATTTGTGACTGCAGAATTCTGCGACTTTGCTCTGCTGCACGTGTGAACCGATGAACCAAACTGAGTGCTTTGAGCTCTTTTCAGTGCCACATCCATGCTAAGTAGCATTATTCTTATTCTTCTGGGTGCTCATGAAATGCAGTGTGTGATGCATCCAAAAAGAATGGTCTTGATGTACAGCCCTGCTCATTTACTCCTCATCAGAACACCATCAGCAGAATTCAGGAAAGAAAATGCTTTTTCTATGGCTATTGGGAAGGTTTAGTTTTCTGAGAATACATTTCCGCATGATGTTGCTATTACCTTTTCATTTTATTCCTATTTATTTAATTGATCACCTCCCCTCTTTTTTTTAATGGAATGTACATAACATCTAGTTTGTTCTCCAGGGTATGTGAAAATAATGACAATTAATTGGACTTTAGGAAGTGGAGGTTTCAGTTAAACCAGTGATGGAGCAACATTATCATTTCCCCACCCACGCACCAATTCTAATCCCTTCCCCTCTGAAGCTAAAATATATATCTGGACAGTCATTAGTTGTGAAATGCATTGAAAAAAGCTGGGCTAATGGAGACAATTTGTTTTAGAAACAGTTCAGAGATTGCTAATTTCCAAATAATAGGGAACGGCTTGCTTGACAGGTTTTTGCTTTGGAGTATTTCTGCTGCATACCAAGTAGAACCATACCATGAATAGATCGGAGCAAACAAAGCGCAGTTAAAAGTTCAAAGATCTTTTAACAGCGAGGGCGTCCCCTGCTGTAGAATTGTGGAAATGGGCTGAGTTGCAAAGCAATGCAGATCCCTTGTGCTCCACCTCTGTCCCAGGGCCAGTGGCTCTTGCCCTAGAAGTACAGGCCACAGGAGAGATGTGGGGCACCCGCAGGCAGGAGATGCAGCCGGGCTCTGCCCTCCCTACAGGAGTATTCCGAGAGCAAGGCTGACTTTTCCCCGCAGAAGTCAAGGCAGCCATTGTGGCAGAGGGGGAAGCAAAGAGCACCACTGGGGCGTGATGGGAGTTGAAGCTACACACCACCTTTGGTGGCTCCACCAGCCCTGCTTTGACTCTGCTTTGGGCAGCTTCCCCCCAGCTGCTGGCCTGCAGATGTGCTGGAGTACAATTCCCACCAGTTCTAGCTGATATGGCTAAAGATCGGGGGATAAGGGTTGTTGGCCCAAATGTTTAGAGGCTACCAGTTCTGAGAAGGTAGCCACCATGTTTAGGGGACTAACTGTTCTGTGTTCTCCAGCATGTAAACAGCTTCACGTGCCTTGGGCAGGGTTGCACAATGA
>NW_025336142.1:2292856-2389811 GCF_004798865.1 Varanus komodoensis
GGGAGTGCTCCTCGACCCGGAGCTTTCACTTGAAGCTCAGGTGACAACAGCGGCGAGGAGCGCTTTCCTCCAGCTTCGGCTGATTCATCAGCTGCGCCCCTACCTGGAGTACGACTGCCTTGCAACAGTGACTCATGCGCTGGTGACTTCCCGTCTTGACTTCTGTAACGCGCTCTACGTGGGGCTACCCTTGAAGACGGTCCGGATACTTCAATTGGTTCAGAATAGAGCTGCCAGGCTGCTGACGGGGACTGGACGTTATGTTCACATGACACCAGTTCTCCGTCAGCTTCACTGGCTCCCCATTGAAGTCCGGGCCCAATTCAAGGTGTTGGTAATGACCTATAAAGCCCTAAACGGCTTGGGTCCTGGTTACCTGAAGGAGCGCTTACATCCATATTTGCCCAGTCGCCCCCTGAGATCGGCGGGAGAGGCCCTTCTCCGGGAGCCCTCCGTGAGAGAAATTAGGAGGGTGGCTACTCGGAGAAGGGCTTTCTCAGCGGTGGCGCCTAAGTTATGGAATGCGCTCCCCAGAGAGGTCCGCCTGGCGCCGTCGTTATTTGTTTTTCGGCGCCAGGCTAAGACCTTTTTATTTAAGCAACATTTTAAATGCTAAATACAATTGAATTTTATCTGGCCAGGGCGGCTTATTTTATAATGTGAGTTTTAATTAAGATTATTTTATATGGATTTTAACTTGTTTTATCTATGTTGTAAGCCGCCCCGAGGCTTCGGCGAATGGGGCGGCATAAAAATGTTTTAATAAATAAATAAATAAATAAATAAGCAACACAGATTTATTACTCCCCGTTTGCAGGTGGGGTGGAATTAGTATATCTACCCTCCTTGGCACAGCTGGTGCAAAAACAGCCAGGTGGCTTGTTGCCATGGTTAACAAACCACCCAGAAATGATGGGCTGTTCTTCCCCAGGGCAACAAGCCACCATGGCCTATGGGGCAGGGGATGGGAATAAACCGCCTTGGGGCAGAGTCTGGGTTCTTGCAAGATAGGAAGCCATTATGGGTCTGTTTCCCTGTGGAACTTCTGTTTTCGCTACTGGCCTGGATATTCAGGGCATGCCGAGGGCTCACCATCGCTTGCTGTTACGTGTGAACCCAACAGGGTGCATGCTTGGGGTAGTTGACCCAGAAGCCATGTCGGGCTGAGGCTGGAAAGATGGGTTCATTGGAACTTGGTGAACCTCCTTCCCACTTCTGATGACTGGAAGTGGTCCAGATTGTGTTTCTTCTCCTTGCAAACACCTGTCTCTAAGGCAGGCCGTAGTTGTGCACATTCTAAAAAAATGCGCAATGTGTACAAACTTTTCCAGTTACACAAATCAGAGCATTTTGTGGGATTGTGCAAATCAGCACCTGAAAAGGTGAGGATCTAGGACAAGAGTGTCCAACCTGCATGTGGACCAGGATGGCCTATGGATGCATCCCGACACAAAATCATACACTTACTTAAAACATAATGATATTTTTTTGCAATCGTTTTGTAACTTGATTGTTTGGTTCTTGAGCGTGAGCTTTGTAGACAACAATGTCATGTTGCAATGCCACATAAAACGAACATGCATATGATCTCTTTTGCTTATCTGTGGTGGTGGATATCATGAAAATTATGCACAGACCTTCTTTTTGCTCGACAGTTTTCATTAGTGTTTGTGTATTTAATGTGCAGCCCAAGACAATTCTTCTTCCAATGTGGCCCAGAGAAGCCAAAAGGTTGGACACTCCTGATCTAGGATGATATGAATAGAATCAGCCAATTTGCACATAAATTCATAAGAAGTATTTTCACGAGAAGAAGCGTTTTCTTCTTATGTGCCAATGGGTCATTATCTTAGTAAACTTTATAACCCCAACTCACGTGCATCTCCTTTCCTCTTGAATATCAGGCTGGCTGATATCGGGGAGTGGCCCCAGCTTCTTCGGACGAGGCTGCTGGGAAGTGAAAAGGGATGAATTGTTCCAGGAGGACACGTGCAAGATAAACAAGAGTGATTGCAATGGGATCATAAAGGCAAGAGCTTTGGTAATTCTCTGCACTGCGTCCTTCTTTTAAAGCAAAGCAAAATGTTCCAAACCCAGAATTAATATTCATATTGTAGGACTCTTGATGTTGAATAAAACTCCACTGCAGCTCACCTCTTCCCTTCCCCCACCTTGATTAAATTCTGCAGCATCTCCCCAAAAGATCAAGGAAGAGATGGAAACAGAGCGCAGACAGGCAGCAAGGACAAGGCACTTCGATGGTAGCACAGACAAAAAAGGAAGAATGTTTCTCGGCAGAAAGAGATGGAACGTTTCCTATTGACCCCTAGCTAGACAGCTGTAAAAGGCATAGATTGCGATTGTTCTGCTTTTATTGGATGGGAACCGAGGGCAGCTTTGGATGAAAGAAGAAGGGCTGACAAATTGCTGGGTGCGCTCCCAGTGCTTCTGCTTTGTGTGCTTCAGTTGTGATGTCAAAAAAGGAGTAAGCTGCTAAGCAAGTTATTTTCATGTGTGAGCCAGACTCGCAATATTGTTTCTGGAGCTAACTGCTCTGAATCAGGCAGCCATCAGAACGGAGAACCACCATTCATGTGCCACGGCTGCCACAGTTCTCTGATTTTCTTCTTTCTTCCCAGGAATGTTCTGTGCCTGAGTGCGCTTTACTGCATCACCCTGAGAACCTGCAATAGTGACACACTGCCTGGCCTGCTGCTCTCACTAAGCCTCTGGCTCTTCACCTCCCACTTCATGATAGGCTTAATTGTGTCCTGTTGAAAGGAAAATGATGTCAGCACATCCTTTCCATGTGTTGTGTCTCTGATGCAAGTTCAGAAAGCAGAGTTGTCAATCTTAAGATGCTTCCTAGAGGGTTCAAAGACACGTTCTCAAGAGAGAAAGAAAGCAGTTCCGGAGAGCCAAGAGATCTCTGACTGAGCTGATGTGCAAGGGAAGGTTTGCAAGCCACACTGAGCGGCGCACGGGCAACATACACGCAACAGCTGTGCGATGGCAAAACCCCTGGTTTGAACCTTGTGTCTACCGTGAATCCCTGAGTCGACTGGGACAAGCCATTCTCCTGTTCTCTCAGTTCCACCCCCATCTGCCCTACAGGTACCTCCCCACAGGGTTGTTGCAAGGAACAATCCAGTGTGCTGGACACTCTCAAGCATTGTATGAAGGCCGAGTGTCTTTCCAAATTCTTGCTGCTGCCTATTCGCTGTTTCAAGCGGAGGTCTACATGTCTGCTCAATGCAGGCATAAAGTGGAGGGGGATGACTTTATGGGCCAGGGAACGCAGGGCAGCCGCCTCCTGCCTGCCACTTTTGCTGTGCTCTGGAGTCTTAAATAAAGGGAAGCAAACTTATTTGGGGGAAAAGGCAGGTTAATTTCTGCATAACTCCAGAGGACACGGAAGTAGGACTGGCAGGTGGAGAGCCACGAGTGGGGCCAGGACTTGCAAATGCATTCCTTTGCAAGCCCCCGTTATTCTCTTGCTCTCTTGCACATGCCTGCACACCCACACACACCCACAAGCACAAAGAACAGTATCAGGTGCGGGGGGGGGGGAGGATTTCTCTTCCTCGCCCCTTCCCAGAAAACCTGATCAGGGTGACCGGCAGGTTGCCGCTTTCACCTCCTTGCCGCAGAGACCCCGATCAAGATCTGTGGGAGACGGCCAGGCCTGACTCAGAGCCCTCTGAGACACTCCGGGCAAAGGGGTATTTCTGTACCCCCCCATGTCTTCTCTCGTGCCCCCATGCTCCTGGCAGGTGCCACCCACAGCAGGGTCCCCGCAGCTCCCTCCTTGCCACCCAGGCCCATTTTGGGCTGTGTGGGTTGCAGCCCCCTTCCTGCTCTTGAGTCAGCCAGGCACTGCACTTCCCTGTGCGACCAGTGCTAAGGGGTGGTGGTGCGGAAGGCAGGGGCTCCCAGAAATCATGTTTCCGGAAACCGGGTGAAGCCCGAGGACAACCGCACTCATGTCAGCCGTTACACCGCCCTTGTGGCTCAAGGGCTTGCAATGCCGTTGCAGCCAGCCATGGGGCAGCGAGTACACTTGTGGTCAGCCCCCCCTGAACTGTTGCAGCACCAGGACCGGGGCAGTGGAACTGAAAACCAACACTGAAAAAGAACAAGCAGCTTGGGAGCAACGGCAAATGCTGATGACTTTGCCGGAGCAGAACAGGGCTGGAGAGAGCGAGCGGGGAAAGGGCTGGGAGAGGAAGCGACGAAATGCAGACAGTGAATATAAGGAGAATTGGCATTGCCATTCTCTTCTGCGTGCTTCTTTTTATGAAACGCAGATTTCATCTTTTGGTCGTGGCTTCTCCATTGTGGAACACCCCCCAGGATGTTAGTCTGGTGCCTACTTGGTCTTGTTTGAGCATCGACTCCATGGTCTGGTTTTATGCCAGCACTGGTTTGGTTGTTGCCTGGTTGGCTAAAACCCCAAATTCCAGATCAGAGGAGGGGCAAGTGGAGTTCCTGGTTCACATGTCATGGCAAACAACCCAGGATGGAGCTTCTCTGGGTTGTTCAGCCACTCCCATTCAAAGAGGGAGCAATCGCATATGCATGGCAGCATAACTGGCCGTTCTCAGCAGTCCAGTATATATGGGTGGTTGTGAACAGGGCCATTGAGATTCTTAACCCTTTCCTTGTTGTATCATTGCATTTTATATTAAAAGAGACAAAGGGGTAATGCAGAAATCAAATGAATTGCTCCAGCAGGAATGAAACCAGTGCCTTTTCTGCCAGATGCGGCGTGATACTCCATGGGACGGAATGTCCTGGGTCCATGGAACATGGGTTTTAGTGGGTACAGTGGCTTGTTCACAGAAAGGTGGCCCCTGTCCACCCATTCAGTTCTGCTGGAGAACAGCGATCCCTGAGAAGTTAGCTTTTGGAGCAACACCAGTGGATCCTCACTTCCCAGACAGATGTGAAGAACAGACCAAAGTTATCTGGGGGATTTCTGGAATGATTCTTTCCATGTCTCTTCACAGGGCTTTGTTTCCAGTCTCAGGATCATCTTTGTCGCCCTCCTTTGAACTCTTTCCAGCTTGCCTGCATTTTCCTAAATTGTGGTGCCCAGAACGGGACACAGCACCTCAGGTGAGGCCCAAGCACTGCTGAGTAAGGGGGACTGGTAGGCTGCCTCGGGTGGAGTGCTCCTTGCATTATGAATCCAAAGGCATTGTTCTGCGGTTCTGTCCTTTCTTCCTCAGCAGGAAGCAAAAGAGAATAAATCACGGGAAATAGGGGGAAAGTGACAATGGGAGCCAGTGATCTCTGGTCTCCCTGTAAAACTCTAGAATCCAGAGAAATTGCAGGACAAAAACACTGCTCCCCTTATATTATCCCTAATTTGCCATTTTAGCATTAAAATGTTACAGAAGGCCTCGTTCCATCAATTGTTGCCTTAAAGTAAGTATGCAAGTAATTTAAGTCTTGCGGTGCACCTTCATTTTTTCTGTTTTCATATTTAATTTGAAGATGATTTTTTTCAGCAATGGTACATGCATTAAGTAAACTTGAACATGTCTGAATCGTATTGGAAGCACATGCTTTCTCTTCCCAGAGTTAGCATTTGGCTGACTCTTAACTGCTAGACAGGATATCCTTCATTTCCCAGGTAAAGCCAAATATCATTTTGATATATTCATGCGTCCTAGTATAGTAATCAGGAGGCAGCTGTGGGGACCGTCCCGTTGTGATACTATGACTCAATCAATGGCTATTAATTGAGGTGTGTGTGACATTGTTAGTGACTCAGCCATTTTCCATTCTAGCAGCCTAGTGCATTTGCCACGGCGTCCCTCCTGCTTTCTCATCAGCCGAGGTGGATTCTCAAGGTGGAGAAAAAGGTATACATGAGTGAGAACAAATGCTTTGAAAGTGCTACCAGAAACCAAGAGGCGAATGCATTCATTGTCATTAAAAGGCACAGCTCAGGGAGGATGGGCCCATCCACGACTTGAACCATGATGGCTGATATGGCCTCCAGTAGCAGAGGCAGTTGCTAGGGCAACATGAGCAGGGGGTCTGTAAACCTGCCTGCGTACCAGCAGAGGGCTTCCCATTGGCTGGCTGCTGATGGAAGACCCGGCTAGGCAGGTCAGGCCCTTGGCTGGATTGAGCTTGGCTCCTCCTACAGCTGCCGGCTGGAACTGGTCCTTCCTATGCTTCTCATTTCTAGACCCTCTTCCAGCATTTCAGGTCCTCTGCCTGACTTTGCAACACAGCAGTTCTGCTGCAGTTGCTGCTCCAGCATTGGGAGGCATCTGTGTGGAAAACACGAGCTTGAATGGATCTTGTGCAGCTCTCAGAACAGCGAGTGCCATACCGGCTGTTATTTTTACGTTTTGGTTCTTTCTAGTTCCTCCTTGTTTCTTAGATCCATTTTCCTTCATGTATTCTTTTGCAGAAAACTTTGGTTCCCAATACTATCCCAAATTCTATCCCCCATTCTGGAAATGCAGGCTGTAAACTCCTTGGGGCTGGGAACTTTCTTGGATACGTTGGTTACTTTTTAATATGTCAAAACACATTGATAAAAGTTTCTACTGGAATCTCATAAATAGTCAAACGTTCCTTTGGTCCGACATGTTTATCTGAGTCCCACTGTGCTTTGTGAAGCACGTTTCCAAGTACATTTGCCTAGAGCTGCATTGTAATTGTGCAAGGTCCCTATGAATTCAGAATATGAGGACCTCTTTCTTTCAAACCTCTTGCTCAACTTCAGCAAAATTGCACATGATTTCCTGCTTGGTAATTTTGTTTTCAGATTGGAGAAAAGCACCTCCATCCTTGCACAAAGCGGTGCGGTGTTGATGATAAAACACTGACTTGACAGCCACCAGCTTTCATACAGAAACTTCCATGTTTGCATTTCTCTCTGATGTTAGGTGACATTAGTTAAAACAGTGAAGAATGAATGGCAGAACAGAGTTGCGTCTTTCCGTCGTCATTCATTCACCCCCATAAACATGGCAATGAAAATGGACCAGTAACAGATGGAATGGGAGGACTCAAGCCCACAAGTTGAGCTTTGCAAGAGCTACCCCAGTTGGCCAGCATCTGTGTAGGTTTTGAAAGCTTGAGCTACAGCATTATGAGCAAGATTGAACTTTAATTAAGAACACGTTTGAAGACACAGGTGCCGACTGGAAGGCTTGGTTCTTGCACCAGAGTGGGGACTTGGGCACTTCAGTGAAGCAATGCCGGGGGTTCCATAGGGGTGCCCCCCGCCAAGTGCTGGACCTCATCCAGAATGACTGCAAATATGTTTCCCTGCACTTTGGTTTTTCATGAAGGATCTTTGGTTATGAAAGGGCTGGGCAACATAGACTTGCTTTGCAGCAAGGTCATAGAATCATAGAGAATCATAGAATAGAAGAGTTGGAAGGGGCCATGAAGGCCATCCAGTCCAACCCGCTGCTGTTGCAGGACACCATGTTACACCATCCCCCTCAGAGGGCTGTCCGGTTTCCTCTTGAATGCCTCCAGTGTGGGAGAGCCCACCGCCTCTCCAGGCAGCTGGTCCCACTGCTCTGACAGCGAGGTCCTCACGCTAGGCTTCCACTCAAGTGCATATCTTACAATTTGTCCAAGCCTCTTGGTGTTTAGGAAAACACAAACTCTTTTTTTTTTTTTTAGGGAAAAAACAGCTTGGCAGCTTTAACAGCTGGCTGTCAAAACTCTGGGTTCCTTTCAAAAGCAGGATATGAGAAGCTTTTCACTGCCTCGAAAGACATGCCTAACCCAACAGTCATTAAAAAATGGGCTGACCTGTTAGCATTTTGTTGGTCTCCCTGGCCATTCAGTTTTTGTAAAAAATGCATGTTTGCTTTAATTTGTAACTATATTGACTGAGAGTGTAAGCCTCCCCTTTACACACAGAGTTTTGCAAAACTAGTGCTATTTATTATAGTTTATCGGTTACCTGTGTCAGCAACCTTCAGATAGCAAGGCAGGGTATAAAATCTGCTTCAGTAAAATAATAATTAAGGAAATATGTAAACGTGCTGTATTGCTTTGAAAGAATAACGCTTTTAGCCAGGCAGGTGTGTTTCAGTACTTCTCCTCGGCGTTGATCTTGCTACAGACTTTGCTTGTGCGGACTGCTAATATTAAATGCCTTTTACATTGGAGAGTCTGTGTTCTAGGCCAACACCTGGCCAGACGTGCCCCTCGCTTTCCACCTGACTGCCACGGTCCAAGAGAAGGTGACTCTTGGAACATGGGTCCTCACCCTATGGCCCGTGGGCCGGATCCACCATGCCCATCTACCTGGCCTGCCTCAGAGGTTTTGGACTCGCCACGTGACCGGCAGCTTGCTCGCGCGGACATCGTTTTGGACTCGCTCTGAGAAAACGATCTCTGCACGAGCGAGCCGCTGCCTCACCCCACCTCACCCCCGCCCCTCCCCGGCCCATCCTCCCCACCTGCACCGCCTTGGTGGCCTGCGCCCACCGCTGGCACCTTCCAACTGGCCCCCTGTTGAAAACGCTTGAGGACCCCGGCTTAGAAAGACCTCTGCAGCTGGTGAAGGGCCTTGGTAGATTGCAAGAGCTTTGCACAGCCTCCCCCAACACCAGGTGTGACCGCCACCGCTTAGCTTCCCTCCTTTTCCACTCGTGGTGGCTCTTCACTGATTTGACTCAGAGGAGCTGCCTCTGGAAGCAGCAGGGTGAGGGAGGGTGGCAAGGGTGCAACTCTTGTCACAACGGGGTGGATGAAGAGAACCAGCAAGCCTGGGCTTAGCAACCTAGCAACCCATCATGAGAAAACTGCCCTTGGGCTCTCAGGGTGAAAAGGGAACCCAGAAGCCACCATGGCTGTTACATATATTTGTATGGTTTTGGGAAGAAATTTGCAAAGAGAGAAAACCAGTCAGTCCTAGAGGAGATCAACCCTGACTGCTCTTTGGAAGGCCAGATACTGAAGCTGAAGTTCAGATACTTTGGCCACCTAATGAGAAGGAAGGACTCCTGGAGAAGACCCTGATGCTGGGAACAATAGATGGCAAAGGAAGAAGGGGACGGCAGAAGATGAGGTGGCAGGATGGAGTCACTGAGGCGGTTGGTGTGAGCTTGGGTGGACTCTGGGAGATGGTGGAGGACAGGAGGGCCTGGAGGAGTGTTGTCCATGGGATCCTGATGGGTCGGGCACAACTTCATGACAGAACAACAACAACAAATGAAGAAATTAAGATGCTCACTAAACATCCTAACTGTAGATGTATAAGGATACCTAACAGATGTACTAAGAAGAATTCATACTGACAAATATTCTGCTGGTAAAGGACCAATCCCTTCAAGAATCTCCAAGGCAATGTGCCAAATCTCATGTTGACCTTGGTTTTGGAAGAGGTAGACCCCTTAGCTGTGGGGTTCCTTGGTCCATCACCCTCAAATGCACACCAGCTCGTATATCTAATATATTGACACGAATACTGTATATTTGTTGATGGGTCTCTTACTGGTGGCCGAGCCCTTTGGAAGACCCTTCCTATCCTTTGAAGGCCCCTTCTCTTAAGTGTCACAGTGGCATGAGGCACATGTGATGCACAGAAATCACGTTCCCAGGAAATGCCCGGAGGTCTTCACTGGTTCTCTGCAGTGGTTGCAGTTGGCCTCTTTCTTCATGAAGCAAAACCCGCCACTGCTTCTTGTCAAATTTCTTGCAACATGAAATTGTACTTCCTTCTAAATCTTGATTAACCTTTGGACAGTTTGTCAATTTACAGACCTGCAAAGTGCCTCCGTTGAGCAATGTAATACACAAAGTCTTCCTTGCATGGAAGCCACTGTGGCCAGCCTTTTGATTCTTGCCCTGTCCCTACGTGTGAAGTGACGGCCCTTCTAAAATCCCAAATCGGAGGGACTATATATATATATATATATATATGGGGGGGGGAGGGGAGAGGGAAAGTTAATTTTTCCTTTTGCATCCCTCCTCTTTTCACTGTTGCTTGTGGCAGCTGCCAAAGTAGGAGCTTCCACGGGGATTTAGGGCAGGGCAGAAGCGGATGGATTTTGCAGGGGAGTGTGTGGATTTGATTTCCAAGTGACCCTGCCTGAATCCTGGGATTCTGGGTTGGTTCATGCACTGGGTCAGAGAGCAGTTGCTCACCAGGACACTGTCTAGGCGAGGCTTCAGTTCTTTGGCCCTACAGAATCATGCACCTGCTCCACCACTTAGCAGTTGCAACCGTCACCTTGTGCATATTTGGGGTTCATTTTTAAAGGGGTGGAGGAGGAGTGGCGGCCACTAAAATCTGCCCATGTTGGAACTGGTTACCAGGGATTGAATGGCAATGTAACCCTTTGTGGGTAAAACATTGTGGGTAAAACATACATTGACTCATGAGTCAGTCCTATGGAGCCCAACAGGACAACCTCGCACTCTTTAGCAAGGGTGTTTGGGACCGAGGCCTTCATGAACACCTTCAGCTAGGTTGGAGGCAGTGGTTGGAGAAAAACCTATTTAATCTCAGTGGAGATGGGCTTTCAATAGCATCAACTCAATCTGAGTAGGAAAAGTGGAGTAGCAAATATTAACCCACAAATGTTCTCTTTGTCATATAAATGAGCTCTCGCTGTCGTTTTGCACACGTCTGGCACATGGAGGGGAATGCGTGCATCTCAGGAGGACAGGTGAGGAAAGAAGTAGGAAACGGACCGCTTCCCCCACGGATTGTGGCCGAGCAGGCTACGTGCAGTGGAAGCTGTTCTAGATTTGCTCCTCTCAGGGAAATGCATCTGTCTGAGCCCCTGTGGGATCTAAATAGAGACTGGGTTCACACGGTACCACAATCCATTGTGGGTAACGAGGCACAGTGAGCTGGTGTGTCACCTGCTCTTTTCCAGGAGGATGGCTTTGAATCATGGGATAGTAGAGTTGGAAGGGCCAGAAGGCCTTTGGGTCCAACCCTCTGCTCAAGGTGGGGCTCCCTGTTGAGCCATCCCTCTCCGAAGGCTGTCCAGTTGCATCTTGAATGCCTTCAATGTGGGAGAGCCCACCACCTCCCTTGGCTATGGTCCCATTGCTGTGCTACTCCAACAGTCAGAAGGTTCTTCTGATGCCCAGCTGGAACCTGGCTTGATGTACCTTGAGCCCATTATTCTGTGTCCTGCACTCTGGGATGTTCGAGAAGAGAACCTGGCCTTCCTTGTTGTGACAGCCTTTCAAGGAATCGTGTTAAAGGAACCAAGTGGAAGTCTTCGAAAAGGACAAGCAAACAAGACCCCAGGTTGGGACTGGAGCTTCATCCCTGCTGAAGATCATATCCCAGCAGTCAGGCCGCTGCTGACTCCAGTGCTCCTGGCCTCACCCCTTGCAATGTTGCCACCCACTCTGGGTCCCCTAAGCTCCGAAGGGGGGCAAAACGAAGGCGGCCCACTCGCCCTGCTGTCTCTGAGCATCGGTGTGCATTGCACCCAGGAGACAGAAGGACAATGGGCAGCACTGACCCCAGACACACATGGGTTTGCTCAGGGAGGGAGCCCACTCAAAGCATCTTGCTCCGCTCCCCTGAGCCTGGATCCCACCCAGGCTGCTTAGGTGAGGAATGTTGGCTGCTCCCGAATTCAGCAACATTTTCAAGGATATAAGTTTAACGTGTTACATTTTCCTGCCAGGTGTGCA
Source organism: Varanus komodoensis (assembly GCF_004798865.1). NCBI lineage: Eukaryota > Metazoa > Chordata > Lepidosauria > Squamata > Varanidae > Varanus > Varanus komodoensis. Next base: position 2,304,512 of record NW_025336142.1, read on the forward strand.
GCGTTTCCTTGTTCTGCAATGGAATGATCCTCTGATCAATAAACCTGATGTGATTTCCTTGAGAAAAGGAGACTTTCACAATCAGAGGCTGTGCAAAAATCCTCTTGACAAATCCCCGTGTCACTTTGCTTTGTCCTTGTGCGACAAGAGGTAATCTTTCTTCTGCCCTTCTGTGTAGATTCAAAAATACTTGAAGGTGATGGAATTGCGCAATGTTTAGATAGTCACTGATGTCCACAGTGTTGAATAAAGAGGACAAAGGCATTCAGTGAGGATATTAATTCAGTTCAACTAAGCCAATAACTTCATACTTGTCTGCAATTTGTCATGCAAGCAAACATGTAATTTTATATTAGTTTTTCTTGGAACACGTTGATCTGCATTCTGACTCTGGGTCACATCATTGCCTCAGGCAATGGATCAAGGGAGAGGATTAGGCAGCTTGGAGCTCCGCACTGGGGCATGTGTCTGCCCACCATTTTGTTCTCATGGCTGGGCTGGGCTGTCTGCCATTTTTCTGCTTGGTTGGCATTGCCATCAGGTTTAGCCTTCATCCTCCTTCTATAATGCCAGAATTTTCCCAGGCATTGATGCCAGGTGCCTGGTCTGTAGTTCCCAGGATCTTCATTTTTTCCCTTTCCTGAAGACAGGGGCGACATTAACCCTTCTCCAGTCATCTGGCACTTCCCCTGTCCTCCATGATTTCTCAAAGCTAATCGACGGTGGTTCTTGAGGGTTCTTCTGCCAGTTCCTTTATGACTGTGGGATGGAGTTCGTCGGGTTCCGGAGACTTGAACTCATTCCACCCAATTAGATGATCCTTGACCGCTTGCCTATCAATCTTGAGCTGCCATCCGGCTCCATTAGCTTATGTGTCCCCTTCTTCAGGAACTTCCTAGATCTTTTGGAAGAAGACTGAGCCAAAGCAGGAATGGAGCACTTCTACCTTTTCTTTGTTTTCTCTGTTATCATTTTGCCGTCCACAGCGAGTAGCTGAGCCTCTATATCTTTCTTCTTTCTTTTCATTTGGACATATCTGAAGAAGGCCTTTTGTTGTTTTTAGCATCCCTTACTAGTCTCAGTTCATTCCTGGCTTTAGCCTTCCTGAAGCCATCAGTGCAATTCTGTGCTACCTGTCGGGGTTCTTCCGTTGTAGTTTGGTCTTCCTTTCATTTCCTGTACTTGCCATTTTTGTTTGTTTGTTTTCTGATCATCTGCAAGCTTCTTATGAGACCACCTGGGCTTCTTCTGTTGTTTTCTACACTTTTTCCTTGTTGGAATTGTTGGCAATTATGCCTTTAGAATTTCCTTTTTAAAAAATTCTCACTCCTCTTGGATTCCTTCTCTCTTTACAGTCACTTGCCACAGGGCTTTACTTATCATTGTTCTGCTCTTTTTAAAAATGGCTTTCCTAAAATCCAGGGCATACGTTTGGCTGTTGCTTCCTTTAGATTCAGGAATTCAAACATGGCATGGTTACTTTCCTCCTGAGTTCCCATAGCTGCCACTTTGCCTTCTACATCTTCACTGTTGGTTAGCATCAAGCCAAGGATAGCTGTTCCTTCAGTTTCTTCCTCCACTTTCTGTTGAAGGAAGTTATCAGAAACACATGTTAGGAATTTCTTGGAAGGGCTGCATTTGGCAGATTTGCCTCCCAACAGATATCAGGGAAATGGAAGTCCCCATAATGATGACACCATGCTTTCTTGAAACACTGGCAATTTGCTTTTCAAAAGTGTCCTGCTCCTCTTCTCCTTGGAGGGCAGTTGGTGGTAGATTCCATCCACTGTGTTCCTTTTATTCCTTGCTCCATTTATGTTGACCCAGATGCTCTCGATGGGGCTACTAAGCTCATCCTCTGGTATTTATGTGCAGAACTGGTATCTTTAACACATAGCATGACTCCACCTCCCTTTCTGTTCCTTCTGCTCTCTTGAGGATGTTCTGTCCTTCAGAGGTTGGATTCCAGTCATGAGAGTCATCCCACCAAGCTTCAGTTATACCTATAAGGTCACGTTCACCCTCTTGCATTAAGAGTTTGAGTTTGTGCTGTTTGGTTCCCATAATCTGGGCATCGCTAAGCAGATGCTGAAGATGATATGATTCTAGCTCCTTCCTACATATTTTGGAAGGCAGAGCTGCTCCCTCTGTCACGGTGCACAAGCCTTTGTCTGTTGTCACACCCAGGGGTGCTTCTCCCACCCTTGCAGGAGTCAGTTTAAGCCCCCCGATAAACGTCTCCATGCTGTGGCCAAGCACCTTCTTTCCAGTCCTAGTAAGGTGCAGCCCATCCCTCATCAGCCGTCCATCTCCCAGGAAATGGTCCATGGTTCCCGAATCCACACCTTTCATGTCAGCGCCACCTTTGCAGCCAAGCACTCACCTGCACTACTCTTCTTTCCCTGCCTGTTCCTCTTCCAAGAACTGGAAGGAATGAAGAGAAAACTCCCTGGGCCCCCAAAGTTCTTGACTTTCTTCCCAAAAGCTTCAAAGTCTGGTGTGATTTCCTCAAAGCTCCACTTGGCGGTACCATTTGTTTCGACATGTATAAGAAGGAGGGGATCAGCATTTGTGGCATTTATGAGCCCTGGCAACCCTTCACTCATCTGTCCTCCAGGGAGACAGCCTGTCCAACGAGTCCATGGGTCTTCACGATATACATGTGTTTTCATACATGCAACAGGGAGTCTCTCACAATTAACACACTTCTCTTCTTGTTCTTACAGGCCTTGGTTGACCTCCAGCCTCTGGCTCAGTGTCCTACAGGGTGACTTGTAGTTCTTCCACTGCAGGCTGCCCCCCGGTCTGATCCTCGAGTGAATGAAAGCAGTGCAAGGGTCCACCACTTCCACTGGTGCACAGTGTCTTCTAGCTCTTCTGCTCCTAACCCTCACCCCTTTCCAGGGAATTTCCTCCTCATTTTTCCTCCTTTCAGGATCCTGCCTCAGCTTTCTGTTGCACTTCTAGCTTCTGTACTGAGCTGAGCTGTCGTAGTTCCACTGCTCTGTCTAAAAACTCTTCATCTTCTCCTAGTCCCTTGAGGGCAGACGGCCACTGCTCCAGTGCTCTCACCTTTTCCTCCAACAGGGCTACTGACTTGCACCTGCTGCATGTTCAGGCCATGTTGGGTCATCTGTTGGTGAGTTATCAATTTCCTCTTGAATCCGTGCATAAAAGTTTTCAATTTCTTCTTTTTCCGCAGCATCTGTTGTTGGAGTGTGGACTTGCATGATAGTTGTGTTGGCAAGTTTTCACCCTGGCATTCCTGAACTCTGTGCAGCTAGTGGTTCAGATTTCTTCGCATATTTGATAGGGATTCCCAAATTCCATCTCAAAGCTTATTCTGAGCTGGGGCCTCATCAGATTAGAGCCAGTGTGGTGTCGTGGTGAAGAGCGTGGGACTGGGACTCGAATGATCTGGGTTCGAGTCCCCGCTCGGCCATGGAGCCAACTGGGTGACTTTGGGCCAGTCACAGACTCTCAGCCCAACCCACCTCACAGGGTTGTTGTTGTGGGGATAAGATGGAGGAGGAGAACGATGTAAGCTGCCTTGAGCCCTTTGTAGGAAAAAGGCAGGATATAAATCGCTATATAAATAAATAAATAAAAATTGTTTTTAATTTCAGTTAAAAATCGGCGGTCATTTTCATGTGCTTTTTTCAAAATGCTCCCTTCAAATTTTGACATGTACAATTTTTGAAAGGCAGTCAATTGTGAAATATACTCATTTGGAAATGCACTCACTCTGAAACATGGTTATTTTGAAACATACCCAGTTGCAAACAGATTATGTTAAAATTTCGGACATCCCTGGACCACAAATCGCCCTGAATTCATGTTCAGTCCAGAAGGTGTGGATTGCATATTGCCTTGATTATCGAATGGATAGCAATGAATTTTTCATACAGACCTAATGATGGATAACCTTTAGAATCCTTCTGATAAGATCCCAGTGACTGGCCTTTTCAAGAAAGAACAGAGAACAAAGACAGTAATGTTCTTGATCAGTTGCTGGTGATACATGACTCACTTTGTTGATTTTGTCATCTATTTTTCACCCCTCCAAGAGTTAGTCTTAGACATCCCCCTCTCTTTCCTCTTTTCTTGGAGGGAAATCCCCAGGGTTCCTTATAAAAGGGATTCCCTTTCCTTTCCTTGTTACTTCTGCCTAGGCTGGAAAGATGAAGTTCGTCACGGCAGCTGGGCTCTTCCTTCTCCTGCAAAGTGTAGAGGCTACGACTGTCAGCCCAACCAAGCCCAAATTCGAGGTAAGAGATGTCTCAGGTTGATAAACGCTGCACAGTCTGAATTCACTTCCTTCTGCAGTGAGCATCCTGGACTGGGAAGGCTTCATTGGACAGCAACTTCCAGAGGGGACTCCTCTCTCCAAGGCAGTGTTTGTAGGATCGCAACTGTGGGGTCATAGGAAATAGTTCTCCAAAACAGGGTACGTACAGTCAGGGTGAGCTCTGAATTTTAGTCAAGAGCAGAAGTCCCTGGTTTTCTGTTCCACCTGTTTGGCAAACAGAGCGCAGAAGCGAATGTCAGGGAAGAGGAAAACAAGGGCTTGGTTTCGCTGCTGTTATGTATTTATTATTAACATTTACACTGTGTTTTTGCTCTGAAAGGTAGAAGGGGAAAGGCTTCTGCTACGAGAAGCCGCCAATCTATAAACTGACAACAGGCAGGTGTTCAGAAGAAAGGGGATACATTTACACATGCTTAACCTGGTCAGAGCTGATAAGACCAGATTTGGGGAGCCAAATCTTTCCATGCAGGTAGGAATAACCTCACAGGTGGCCATAAAATTGCAATGGGATGCTCCCTGTCTGTCTGGCGAAACGCGCACCCAAATGAATGCACGGGAAGGACTGTACTGCAGCGTAATGTTGCAGCATTTCATCACCCATTGAGTGAGGAAATGGGAAATGCTCCAGCAACCTGGAATCTTGTCCTGTTGGCCAGGCATCCCTTAGGACGGAAGAGAGCCAGGATGCGGAGGGACACCGTTCTTGCTCCCTTCCTAACCCCTCCCTGTGCTGGGTTATAAGGCACGGGGGTGCTGCTAAACACAGCCTCAAATATGGTAGGGCTGGACATCTGTGCATGTCATTGGGTGTAACACGCAGGCGTCATTGGGTGTGACACGCAGGCATCCAGAATTGGAAGGAGGGAAAGCCTGTGTCTTTTCTTTCAAGCAGAAAAGGTAACTTCAGGGCACATCCCCTTTCAGCCTTTGTCTCCTCCTATGATAAGCAGCTGACCTTCCTGAACACATTGCTCCCGGCTGCAGGATCTAGTGATAATGAAGGCATGGTCTCCCTGACTGAGTTTCTCCAGCCAGCTCTGCATCTCTGCTTACCACTGTGGGTTCTGCAAGCCCACAGCGATCAATTTTTAAAGCTTAAATAGCCCCCTTGAATTCTAATTCCATATTTGCAAACCTCTGCGTACCCAGCGATTCCCCCTATTTCTGGGCAGCCCTGACTCATTTCCAAACTCTTCATCACCAGAGTTTGCCCTCATAAGCTGCCAGCAGGACGTCCAACAAAATTCATCCATTGCCGTGCTTCCCAAGGCTAGCCATGTTTCCATCTGGGATGCCAGAAGCTCTTTGGGGATCCAGCAAGTCAGTCTGTCCAGCTCCCCCACTTGTCCATCTCTCCCCCTCCCTCTCTCTCTCTCTCTTTCTTGGGGGATGGGGGCCCCTTCTGCAAACCAGTGAGTTCTCCTGCTGCTTATTTTGGCCCCACTGGGTTCAGTGTAGGAGCACCGAGCCCTTCTGTGCAAAGTAATGGTGGAAGGTCGATCTTCTGTATAGACATAAAAGTGAATATTCTGCCATCCCCCAAACTCCCCTCACACTGCAGTGTGACCAAGCAGCAGAATCCAGCAAGACTGTACATAGTTGTTTCTTTGCCAAGGGTGCCCTGTTTTACCCCCGTTTCAAACAAAGCCCTTTCTTTCATGGTTGTCAAAGGCAAACGCTAGCAAAAAGCTGCAGGCTGTACTTTTTCACCTTCTTGCACTGCTGAAGATAATAAATGGAAAGGTTGGGGGCATTCCTTTTGGGGCTGGAAACACAAAACCTGACGCTCTCACTGTGAAAGGGGGAAGCAGAGCTTACTCCCTCTCAAAGGCAAAGATCTCCCGTGTGTTTTCTTCCCCCTGATAGCTTGTCTTTTCCTGGGGGAAGCACCTTAAGACTCTCTGGGTTAATATCCAGGGTTGGCGCCTGCTGTACTTTGACAGCAAAGTTGCCTCAGGTGAGGTTTCCTCTTTGTGGAGCTGCAGAATTGTACATCTCCACTTGCAAGTCTGGCTGGAGGAATATGCATTTTTAAAAAGTACATAAACAAATTGTTTGGTGTATTTGTAAGGGGGCGAACTGGTGACTACCTGGTTAGGCACTTTGGAAGGGGTGTCACTGGGAGCAGCTGGGGCGAGGCTGGTAAGAATGGCAAGAATGCCTTGTTTCCTGTTACCCAGAGTAGGATCCATCACCTGGGTTTGGACGAGCAGCAACTCACGGTGGGTAAAGCACATCCTGCAAGAGCTCATGGGCCCTCGGGGTGGCGTGGGCTGAGAGGGAGATGCGCCACCTGTGGGAAGAGGCCTCAGGGGTCGTGCCATGGGAACCCAGTCATGGTGCAAAAGGGAAGCGGCACTCCGGCGGTGGTTTAGAGGGCCTTCCTCACTGCCATCATCATGGCCACTGCCTTCCCTGCCAAGACTAATCAGAGCAAGAGAGAAGGAAAGCTCAAACATGGAGCTGTGCCCAGAAATCTGGATGGCACCCACATCCATGCTGTGCTAGAAACTGCTTAACTTGTGGCCAGCCTCCTCTTCCTCCCCAGGAAGTGCTTCTATGGATCCTGCTGTAATAATTCTCCATAATGTGCCACTTTGTATAATGCACATAGAACATAGACACATAGAAACAGAGCGAGCCAGAAAGGGGTCCTGGGCCATCTAGTCTGACCCCTGACTCCAGCCGGCTCTGGTCATGACATGCCCACCATGTGCACGTGCAGCCTATCCTTGAACACCCGCACCGATGGGCCTTCCACCACCTCCCGTCTCTACCTCTCGCTTGCCTGCCTGTGTGAGGAGCGGATGGACTCTCCAGCAAATAAATTCCATGTTGCATGTACATAAACAGTTTGCCTCATCACAAACCTGTGGAGGATTCAGCCACATGCATTAAAAAGTGAGCAGCTGATGTCTTTTCAAAGCATTCTTTTGCTCATCTGGAATGCAGCTGCTTTGCAAAAGACTTGTGTGCTGTTTACATGCTTTTCTCTTTAGCTTTCCTGCTTCTTCCTTTGCTCCTTAATTCAGTGCAAGATTTGTGGAACTCATGGAAGTTTTTTCAAGTAGTTTCTTTTCTAAAACTGCAACACTTTTGGTTAAGAATAAATGTGATTGGTTGCTTAAAAGGGGTGGGTGGGGGTGTAAAGAAAAGTTCTGTACTTCTCTAATCTGGTCCATCACAGTTGAAAATATTGGCTGCATTCACACAACACGGCAAGCATCCTTGCGTGGTTATCATGGTTCATGGGTTTTTACCATGATCAAGATGATCAAGTGCTTCTATGCTATCATGGTTTCCATCCTTCCTTCTCCTACTGTTGGCATATATTCCATCAGACACTGTGTCCAAAATGCAATCCCAAGGTGCATTGCCCCCTGCCTGTGTCGCCTGCCTCTTTTTTATTGGTCGGCGCATAGTGGCCGGTTGGTTGGAGCAATTCCCGCAGTTGCTGCTCCTCCGAGGGATTCTGCGGTGGTCGCATACCAGGATCATGGAAATCATGACCTTGGATCCAGACAGCACTGCAAACCATGGTGGTGCAGAGAAACCATAGAACAAACCACTGTTTCTTATGGTGGTTGCGAAAGACCAAGCTTACCATGGTGAAATACCATGGTAAGTTGACTGGCTTCAGACAACACCACAGACCAACAGCGGTTAAAAAAAAAAACATAGCTGGCCTGTCACACTAAAGGAATAGACTCTACAATGGGGATAGGCTTGAGTCTAAATGGCTGAGTTCACACAGTCCTCACCCCTAATAATACCCACGAATAGAACCCTTGACTTTTTCCAGTGCATGCCTTATGCACTTTCCCAGCCTCCACAGACCAGTGCTCTGACCCTTCGGTTTTGCTTCTGTGTCCGAAGAGCACTTTCCATGTCTGCTGTTTCTTTTCTCAGCAAGGAGAAGGTGGTATTTAATTATGAAAGCAAAAGGAAGCACGGTGTGTGCTTGTGCGTTTTTTCCCTACTAAAGCACTGAGCCATGCAGGGATGATGCAGCAGGAAAGCAGCAAATGCTTGCCATGTAGTACCTAGATCCCATTCTGCAAAGAAACTGGAAGCAGATTCAGCAGTCCAGCAGCCAATTAACACCCTTATGTAGAACAGTTCTCAGGCCAGAAAATATCAGCTCAAGTGAAGTTCATGTCCTCTTATCTAGGTGAGGACTGGGGCCCTCCACCACTGACCGAGTTAATAAATTGCAAATATTGGCAGGAAATTATGGGGCATTAGATAGACACACAGGCCTCTAAGGTCTAGATTTACCATCCTTGAAATAGAGAAATCCCCAGCACTGAGAAACGTGCATGTTTATTTTGAACGATCCACAGAGCCACAGTTCTGTAGTGTGGCTACAGCAGATTCCATTCTAACCTTTCCTTTGGAGAAAACATCGAGGTGCCATCCTATCAACCACGCCTCCGGACCTGTTTCATATCATCCAACGAAGGGTGGGAGGACCTTTGGAGGCAGCCTTTGCCTCTCTTAAATTGTTTTGTCAGGTGGGATGTTTAGCTTTCCCTTTGAGTTTTTTCCCCCTAGTGAAGGCATTTCAGAGGGGGAGCAAAGAAATCTGGGAGAAGCTCCTCCTTCTCTGAGGTTGTTTTTCAGCCTCGGAGAGACTGCCGACAGTTCTGTCCACACCAGCTGCGAGGGTAGGTGAGGTTGGTTGGATTCCAACTCTGCCTTCCAGAATCAGTGCTATCTCTGAACTTGGGAGGGGGGAATCCTCCGAGTCTGAGGGACCTTGGTAATTTTTGATATACTAATCAATGCAGAATCTTGTTTTTTTCTATTTGCTCAATCTACTATGCTTTAGTTTTTGAACATCAGTCTGAATAAAAAGTGGTTCGCAGTGTATTAATCCATCAGCTTACCCTCTGAAGACTGCATAAATGGTTTTGTGTTTCCATCTGAAGAACAATCGTACTGCTGTGCTTCAAGCACAGTTCGTGTGAATTATCACCTTCCAGGGGGCTTCCTGAAATTTTCCCAACTTCATTGTTCTTACAGCTATTGACCAATGTGACTGGTTCATTGGATGACAACGGACAGTGCCAGTGTACAGTGTATCTGCCAGACACCACCTTTCCCGTAGAGCGGATGGAGAAGCTTGAAATTACAGTTCAGGAGCTCTCAAAGACATTTGACACTGAACTTTCCAAAGTAAGTGATTTTTTTAAAATTAAAAAAACACAGAAATTGCCGGTATTTTGTAGTCGACGCAGGTGTGTCCTAATTTTAATGGAATGCAAGCAGAAAAAAATTCTAAGTGGATTGTGTCCCATGACTTTATGCAACCGTCTATTCTTTTGTGGGTGGTCTGGAAGCTTTTGGTTAGGATTGCAAACTTTGATGAAGTATCTAAGGCTTTCATTGACAATCGCAAGAGCTAATCTTAATTAGTAGGGGAATGAATTGCTTATTTTTTGAGGCTATTTTGGTTAGGATAATGGAAAGAAAAGAAAGGCGATCCTTGCAAGCCAGTTCTTTCAGGGGTGAAAACTCCAGGGGCGCAAGCACTTACTCAGGCTTTGTTTTCCTTGCAATGAAGGAAAGTGTATGGTGTTTTGTGGCACGTGGTGCCATTTATTTGCACATATATGCAGACTGAGCGTAGATGGGTGCTCACAGCATTCCTATCCCAATAGATAAAGTGTGTGTCCTGAAGAGTTTTCTTGTTGTTGTTAGTCACGAAGTCGCGTCTGACCCATCGCAACCCCATGCCACGGACAACACTCCTCCAGGCCTTCCTGTCCTCCACCTTCCCCCGGAGTCCACCCAAGCTCACACCAACTGCTTCAGTGACTCCATCTTGCCACCGCATCCTCTGCCACCCCCCTCTTTCTTTTGCTCTAGAGTTTTCTAGAGCTCAGCTAAGTTCACTCGCCTCCAGCCAGGTTTTGCCTGCGTCTCCCTGCCATAACTTGCCCAAACTACTTGCATTTGCCAGTCTCCAATTCTGCCATTGGAGAGCAGAGAGGAGGTGGAAGAAGACGCATCCATTCAATATGCGTGGGGCAGTAAGAGCCATTGGCTTAACCCCACGGGGATTGACCAGGCTGAGGTTGATGCCACCCAAGCTCTTTTACAGTCGGAAGCTGTCGGATTGTGATGTTATTGCAACTGCTGACCTTGACATGTGAGTGGGGCTCAGGCTGAGCCAAGTGCTCCCACTCTCGGTGCACCAAGGACCCCAGGGATCTGTGAGTGAACCGAGGACATCTGAGAGTGGGAGGCCGTGTGCATGGAGGCTTCCGTGGGACCTGGGCTCCTGGCCACGGGGAAGCTGCCATTTGGACAGCCAGGTGTGCAAACGTTCTCCCTGCGGAAAGTCTTGCTGGATGCGTTCATGCCTGGGGCACCACTCTTTGGCCCTTGCAAGACACCGACGTGGAGCTGCCTGGCGCCTCCCCATCTCTGTGTTGAGGCACTACCTGATAGGGCTGGAAGAGATGAAATGGCCTTCATGAAGAAGGGCCTTCCCTCGAGTTCCAGAGTGCCATCTGTCACACCGTTACTTGGTGAAGTGGGTTCTACAGGGTGGTGGGGGAAAAGCGCTCTGAGAAGCTCCTGAAAGAACCAGCACCCTCCCCAGCCAGGCCCCCACTTGCTCACGCACAGGAGCAACGACTTGGAGCAACTCAGCAGGGCTCACGGATGAAAGCAACGGACACCCTTTGGAGTGACAAGTGAGACTTTATCTCAGGGCCCATCTGAGTTTCTGCACAGAGCAACTTCCCCTCTGCAGCTCTTCTACTCTTATTTCCCAAGAACAGCCATTTCCTACCCCTCCCATGCACCACCTCTGCGAGGCCCAACACGTTTTGTGCGTTTGCGTGATCACGGTTAGCATCGCATTAACCTCTCTCCCGTTGATCAAGCGCAGAGGCAAGGAACCCAAGCGGAACCTCGAGTCGTCCCCCACCACATTCTAGCCTTGGCGCTGGCTTTTTCCTCAAGGACTGCACGGCAGCTTTGGCTCATTATATGGCAACCTATTTTGTGCTTTATTAAAAATCTCAACAAGTTGCCTAGCCCAAGACTTTTTTTCCTGGGCATATTTATTCAAATGCACTTTCTAAATCTAGTAGCTAAAAGGCAGATGATTGGTCAACTTCCTTTTTAATTGGCTGATAGCCTTCCTTGAGGCATACAGCTAATCATATTTATGGGAAGGAGCAGAGCTTGTGGACGAGGGCTTTGGATGCAGAAACCATCAAATAGTTTTACTTCCACTGTCACCTGAGGGGAAGTGGCAAGCCAGCAGCCTCTGGGGAAAACCAAATGAAAGAGGTCAAACAGTTGATAGCTCTTACTGCAGAAAAGGGCAAGAATAGCTTGTTTCCCCCTCTTTCCCTCTAATGATATTTTAAGAGCGAGAAAAATCAACCGTCCTTTCTAATATGCAAAGCTGTGAGACAGTGACATGTTTTCATGATGCCATGATACATCCTAATTAAAGTAAAGCTTCTTAGCTTTATGCTGTTTGTGTTGTTTGCTATAGGAATTCAGCTCCCATTTCCCTTGCAAAATTCAGGAAAACACCCACAAACAAGCCTCAAATTCTGTAATCTGCAGAAAGCTGGAAAAAAGCGCTTTCCTGGCCAAGAACTAGCATTTGACATGGGTTGCTTGATGAAAAATATGCAGGGTTTCAATTAGATGTCCAAGAGAAACGGTTCGACTGCTCCAGGAGCCAGACGTCGTAACAAATGAAGTGTCCTTGAATTAATCAGGAGGAAAGACAGAACACTAAATTATAAATTCTCACCATAAATATTCATAAACTTACTCACAGGATAATCAGGACGAGATAAGAAGTTTACGCATAACAAACCCCACAACAACAGAGAAGTAGCGGAGGAGACAGAAACGGCCTTCTGGAAACATTTGCTATTGATTAAATAATGTTTTTGGAAGTCACTGGAACTCTGACACACACAATTCCCCAAGACTTACAGAAAAAGAGACTTAGTGAGGATAGAAACACCCTCCCCAAACACCCATAACTGCCCGGGTTGAGGGATACACATGATCATTTCCGCCATGTTGCTATGGCTTATCCCAAGGTATGGGATATGGCCAACATATCCACACTTAAGTTCTGGATTTACGGGGAATTATGTTGGCTGTGCAGGAAGTGAGATGGAATCACAACTGAAGGGAACACTAGGCAAGCTGGCCTTGGGCAGATTGTTGTTTTGTCTCAGAGCCTCCAAAGCTGGGGGAGGTGGGCTGAGAGAGAGTGCTTTCCCTGGGTGTCTTTGCCATGCCCAAACTGGTTGCTCTGGGGATGAAGGGAGTCTTGTTTTCCCCTTATCTTTGGAGGGGCCTTGGAACCACCTTCTTAGCAATCTATTGCCAATGCCCCTGCAGTTGTGCAGGGTGTCAGTGTGCTCAGAGAAAAGTGTCTTTGGATCCTGTTCACTCTCTTCAAGTGATATGTGTGTTCAAGATGACGGCCAACTTGTCCCCTGTCACTTGGACAGATAGGCAAATGTAATTTCACAAAATTGTGCCCCTTGACTTGTAGTGGCCAATCAGTTACCAAAAAAAAAAAAAAAAAAAAGGAAAAATCCACACCTGATCCACATTCAAGAGGATTTTTTCTAGTCATTTACACCTGCTGAGGAATCATCTTCAGTTATAAAGTGACTACATAAAAGGCCTTCTTCTCAGCTGAAGACTGATTAGCAATATACAGCTCGGACCAATAGTTCCCCTGAAAGCAAACTGTGTTCTTCCCCTTTGAACCAGTTTCTGATTAAAGTGATCAGTACTGGAAAAGGAACCCCCCCTCTCCAATCGCTATCCCAGCTGTTTGTTGCTCTGTGGTATCTCCGGGCACTTCACCCTAACAGGGTACAGAAGCGTCACACTGGATAGCGAATGACACATCCTTTGACAGGATCTTGGCAGACAACACATCAGGTCAGACATGGAAGCAAAGCGTCTCTACAGGGGTGTTGAAGATACTGACTTAGTTATGACAATTGTTTTCAGAAGGAAAATAACAGCTTTGTCAGGAATGTCCTTTGTCTTTCAGAACCAAGGTCATTTAGCAGAGAGGGAAAATGAAGGCAGCCCTGCATAGACTTGTTCAAGATGAAGATACTGTTCTGCCCATTGTTGTTATTTCCAGTGTCAAATGATTAATGGCTCTTGTCCATGCATTGCTGCTCATCAAAATGGCCCAGAGACAACGGAAACCTTGGTGCTCCACCAGCAAAGGTCTCTACTTTCAGGCATCTGTTGGAAATATTACCATTGGCTCTCTTCATGGGAACCTCTCCCTGGGGTTTGCCTCATGCAGCTTATTCTCTTGATGTAACAGTCCATCAACCCAGTTCTGTTTGGAAGGTTTGCTTCTATTGTCTGAAGGGTTAACTGGAGGCTGAAGCGAGCTGAACACTGTGGGGGGAATAACTTATATGCTTCTGGTTTGGGTTGTCGATTAGCAGTCCAAGAAATGCACAGCCCTGTATTTCTTGAACAGAGGGGCAGTCGTGAGGTTCAGGAACAGAGTTGGATGAAATCCCAAGTAGAAATCTGGGATAGTAGATGTCAATGGAGACAACATGAATTTGCAGGATGATCACCAGAGCAAATCTGTACGAACATTCTTTATTGTTGTCTTTTGTTTTTATTATGGAACCTGAGGTCCTGTGTGTACCCACGGCAAAGGGGCAACTTCCCTCATTCCAACACATCCCCACGTGTCACTTTGCAGGGGAAGCCTTGGCAAGGTTCATCTAATTAAGTCCAACGCTCTTTGCAAGAACCTCGAATTGAGCAGCCATGAGGTGGGCCACCTCTGGGCCACAATTAGTCTTCTGCCCAGTTCTGGGGTAGACAACATCACGGCAATTAAACTGGCACAAACCAACTAAAGTTCTAAGGCAGTGGCACCCTACACAGCCATTGAGTATAGAGGTGCACGGATTCTGTCAGGAATTCTGGAGCTCGGGCAGGGACTCTGGGTCTGAGACTGGATCCAGCGTTTCTACTGGTATTATGATGCCCAATTCCTTGGTGTGCCCCCTGATGCCATCCTCCTCATGCTTGTTCTGCTGTTATATCCTGGATTTCTTCAGACTAGTTATATTTTGGCTTTTTAACATGTTGTGTTTTTTCTCTGGTATATATATCGGTGTGTGCTAAATCTGCAGCTCTGTTCTGGGTCTGAGGAGAGTGGCTTCAGTTTGCTGGAGAGCAGGGGAGAGGACAAGTCTTCTCCAGGCTTTGGCAGAACAGCAGAATCCTGGAGATCCTTCAGTTATTGTCCCACCTCATGGATTTCTCTCCCTCCCTTCTAACCTGCCTGGTGAAAAGGGAGCAAATGTAATGCTGTTGTCATCCAGATGAGGTTGGATGATGGCATCAGGAGAGCAGCCTCCCCGCATCTTCCCACCTCTTCTCCATGATTTATGTCAGGGGACAGGAGCAGCAGCCCACTCTTTCATGTTTCTAATCTCCATTCGTTCAGTTCTTTGCATGGATGGAAAGAGGCTCTGCAGCTTTGCTCTTCAAGGGCTATTTCCCCGTGCACGCACCATTCTTCAAATGCCTTCCACTTCTTGCACAATTGCATTTGTGTATGATGCAGGATCACGCTTTCAACACAGTGGAAACGGTGCTGTAGCCCAAAATGCCATCACCTTATGAAGGAGCTCTTGATGAATGGAAGGGGGCTCTCGTGTAGGTCCTCCCTGGGATTTAATGTGGCCAACGCCCTTCGAGGGTGCCTGCATGCTCAGGCTTCAGCCTCTTCTTTGGGCACAGAAATGAAGGCAGGCAATGATCCAGCAACACCAAGCCTCTGGATTGGCTGGGCTTGGCACGGGCCCCCAGAGGAGCCTGGTATCATCAATGCAGCATCAATGCAGCATCAATGCATTGTCCCATCAATGCAGCAGGTACTGGGACTCAGGGCTGCGGGAGAGCAGACTGAAGTCGAAGGATTCCAGTGGATTCTGTTCCCTACAAGGATTTCCCCACCCATCTCTAGGTGAGAGTATTATGCAGAAGTAGGTCTGACAAGCACAAGGAATTCATTGCACTCCATTGGAAATAATTCTGGGAGGATTAAATCAGATTTCCCCTGCAAAAGGTATGGCTAAGGAACCTCTGTGTTTTGCCGCAGTCTGATGCACTTTTCTATTGAACTCAATAAAAATTGCTGAGAAGAATATAGCTGATCAGCGATTACACTTTTCCTGTCCTGAAGACATTTCACCTTATCTATGCCATTTATCTCTAATCTTTGCCATGTATTTTGGTCTAAAAATAAAGACATAGTTAGATAAGCTTTTGCACTCAGTTGTACCCATGTAATCATATGTTGATCTCCGTGAGATAGCAGAGGTGCATTGAGGCAAAACTTATCTTTTAAAAGATATCTCAAATACATTTGCTAAAACAGAATGCATTTCTCTGTATTTTTTTAAATATATATAGGTTAGTCAGTACACCAAAGAAATTGAAATATATGAAAAAAGGATTAACAACCTCACCATTAGGATTGAGCACATGGAACAAACCAGCATATCTTACACTGAACTGGAGTTCCAGCTGATCAAAGCAGAAATCGCCCAAATGGAGAAACTGGTCATAAAACTGAAGGAGTCCCTGACGGAAAGCAATGTCATCGTTGAGGAGCTGCATGAAGAGGTACGGTAATGCTTTGCCTGGCCCCGTAGTTTTCCCTTGCCCAATCCATGGTTGTGTTCACCCTGAAACGGCTCAGATGGAACCGAAGAGAGAATTTAGCCCTTTCCTTTCTTTCTGTCTGTGCTTGCCCTTAGTGAAGACACTGATGGGATAATATGGCTGGACCAAGGCAGCAAACGGGGGAAGAGCATCAGAATGGCTGAAGGTTCAAAGCACAAGGAAGGGTTACTTTTTGCAAATAGGGTGTTGGAAGCCGTAACCCAGATTTACAACATCCGTATCAGCTAGATCTGAGGTCATCTTGGGCCAATCAAAAGCCCATTTGTGGGGACCTGTGCAGAAAATCAGAAACTGTTCCCTGTGTGTGTGTGTGTGTGTGTGTGTGTTCTGGGGATGCTCAAGAGTTTGGTTCAGTGTTTTCAAGCAAGACAAATTGGTTTGTGGCTCCTGGGTGAATATGAAGATTGGAATGCAGTTACCCGACATTTTTGAGACGTCTCTGAATGTCATGATACCATTATCTGCTCAAAAAATATACCTAAAATCCATACAAAAACACAATGTCATGCATATTGATGTGGAAATGGAACAGAATGGACCTATAAATGGAAACATCTGAAACTGACAAATTCATTCAAATGTCCATTCCATTAGTGATCCATTCAAATGTCTTCAAGGCACCCAAATGCAACAGATCAGTAAAACAACAAAACCATGCAATAAGATCTAATCACACATCTTTTCATTGGAACAGTCTTTGACAGACCAAACATTTCTTTGCACCCCTGAGCACTGTCTGTCCACACAGAAATGCGTTCTCAGAAATTTGTCGTTTTGTAGAATGTTTCTGACTCTTGAGAAGGTTGCTTACCACCAAGAAAAACCCAGTTTGCACAACAAACTTGAATTTCAGGAGAAGTCACCTGTAAAATTTCATTTGCCTAGATTAAGAATTTGACCATCATTGTGGATCAACTGGAGTCACTGGACAAGCAAAACATCCTTGTGATCCGCAGAGAGATTGTGGCGCTGCAGAATAAATTGCGGGAGTGTGAAATAAGTAAAAACCAGACCACTATCATCCCCAGCTTCCCACCTGGTAAGCACTTCTTTTATAGTTTTGTGGAAAAGCACATAGGAAGGGTTTCATCAAGGAAGATATATTTTAATATTTTCCCTTTCTTAGAGTGCAGAATCAATAGACCTATTGTTTTGCATTTTTTAAATGTCTATGCTGAACTGATCTATATATTGATCTCTTTGTGTCTCCTAACATGTCATAGCTCCATACTTGTTTGGAATGAATGAGAAAATGAGCATGAAGTATTGGAATCCTATCCAGGATATTCTGACTCTTTTTATTTCTTGAAAAGATTTCTCTCCCACCTTTTAGTCAAACAATGAACTACAAGGCAGTCTTTTTAAAAATATAAAGTCACAGTATGTCATTTCATGGAACTGTATTTTTAAACCTGAAATACTAGGAAGAACTTTTAAAACATTTGAACTCCTTTTAAAAACAAGAATGTCTTGCAAACCCCACAAGATTCTTTGTGCGGAGTTGCTTCTTTCTTCGACCTTTGTCTCCACTGGATGAGCTTTCCTACCCAGCTTCCCCACAGATGCATAGTTTTATACATCTCTGTAATTTCTCTCCCAATTCAGCATTTTCCTAAGCTGAAAAGCAGCTAATATAGTAATGATTCCTCATAGGAGAGTTGTCCACTCCCTTTATCTTGTTTATGCTCCTCTCCTGCAGCAAGTCTAGCTCTGGTCATTCCTCCATCGCAATATGGAACAAATATTTGGTGCACATGAATCACAATGTTGGCAAGTGTGTTTTCATCCTTTTCTCCTCCTTTCCAATGTGGAGTTTGTCCTTTGCACCACAGCTAATCAACTTTTCATCTCTTTACACTTGATCACGTTGAACCACATTTGGCATTTCCTTAGTTTGGAAATATTCTTTAGGAGTTCTTCTGTGCCCCTTTTTGGTTTTAATAATCCAGTAACATTTGGTATCAACACTAAACCTGACCTCTTTTTAGCTTTTCTAACTACCTATCAGTGGGAGATGATCAGCCCTTTGCGACCATTTCCCATTTATTCCTACACGCCGCTTCCCATTCTTTAATCAGTTCTCAAATAGTAACCGAGGTTCTTCTATTATCTCCCGACTGCAAAGTTTGCTTTCAAAAGCCTTTTCAAAGGCTGAGCATTTCTCTGCTGAAGGCACAAAACCAGGCACTTTTCTTGGACTTCTTCTTTGCAAGAGAATTAGAGATTCCCCCCCCCTTCTGCCTGTCTTTATGGTTCTGTACACTCCATAATACAACACATGGTTTGGTTGTGATACAGAGAGCATTATGAAAACAGACTAGGCTTCTGCAGTGAGTAATAGCACCATTTAGGGAAACAAGAGATTCCTGCCCACCCCCCCACCAAAAAGTTCAGCGAATGGATTTTGTTGTTGTTGTGTGCTGTCAAGTCATCTCCAACTTATGGTGACCTAGGAATGAAAGCCCTCCAAGATGTCCCTGTCTGTGGTGGCTTCCCTTATGGATCAACCCATCTCATCTTGGGTCTTCCCCTTTCCATAGCATGACCATCTTCTAGAATGTCTAATATTTGGGGAAATGGTTTGCATGCTGCACAATCAGTATGTTTACAGTTTGCTGGAAAAAATGGGACTTTAGAAAGCAGGCCTGTGTAATCACAGGTTCAAACAGCAGACGGTTTGGTGTTGGAGATGGAAAATTGAGTTGGTGTCTCTCTTCCACTGATTCCCATGCACTGCCACCCACTGGACACCACTGCCGCCTGCCATGCTGTCTTGGCCCTCCCTCCGTTTCAGCAAGCATCTCGCAGGACTACCCACATGGGTCTGCTCGGTAGGTCTCCTCTCCTGCTGCCTTCCATAATGCACAAGATCTGCCATGCTCAGGACGGGGGCTGCTTTTGGGAATTGCCCGTTTGGGTGGCCAGTCAGAACAAAGGATTGTCTTCCGCAGCTCCTTTTTATGTGCATGCATTTTTCTGGGAAGCATTATTTGCCAGCATGTATTTGCCACAACCTTCTTTTCAATGAGTTCAGATTCCTTCCTAGCAGGATAAATGATAGGATGTCAAGCCGAATTTCCTTGTTCAAACACCTTCTTGAACTTTCTTGCCATGTGGGCACCTGCTATATTTTTTCTCCGAAGGAGGTGAAACCTTTTGTCTGACAGGTTAAGGGATAGGTGGGGAAAGAGTCATTTAAAAAAAACAAACCCAAAATCAAGAGCAGAAACAATACCTCTCAGTCTCAGAGAGGGCATTGAACTCTCTCAGGAAGAGCTGAGAAGTTTTTCGAGTGCTTGAAAGGTATCTTTTGATTTATTGTGGGAGACAGCATGCTGAAGGAGCCCCGTTTCTTCTGAAGCATCTCTTTTGCTTTCAAAAAATACTCCAGCTTTAATATTAGCAATTAGTTCTTCAAAAAAGATGAAAGAGAGATGGAGAGAGAAAAAGAAAGAGGGCGAGAGGGAAGGAGGGGTTGTCAAAGTGGCTTATTTTCCATAAGCGATTGCTTGGCCAACGGGGATAAAGTGAGCAACGATGCTTCGGCTTCCAGGGAGCTATGGGGCATTGAGAGGAAGGCTGGAAGTGGCCGCTCCTACAATGGAGTCTCCATACCAACCAGGTAAAAGGGCCATCCTGGGTCTGGATGGCTGGAAATTCCAAGAAGAGGCACAGAAACCTGACCACAGATCATTGATTCTCCCGATGGTATCAGGTGATTGACTCAGGAACTCCAGGACAGGCTAAGAACCGGAATATTTCACTGTGGCTTCTTGTGTCATGAAAACCCAGTCATTGTGTTGCTTGAACTTGGCACAGGTGGGTTGTTGGTGCGGGGAACAAACCACCTACAACCTGCGGGCCAATTTCTCTCCCTCCTTAGCTTTCTTTTCATTTCCTTTCAGCATTTATGAGAGATGTGCATCTGAGTGGTGGAAACTTCAGGAGGGTGGACAGTTTCCATCAGAAACACAGCTCCGGGGGAAGGCGACAAGCATCCCTTTGCTGAAAATCACAACCTTCTTTTTATTTTCCTAAGCAGCAGTGGCAGCTGTTGGCACTTTATGGCATGCATTTGCATGTGATTTAATCAGTTTGCCCCCGATTTATCTGTAGCACCCAGCTGGCTGGGAAAGAAGAGGGCTTGGCAAGATCTTAGCAGGTCTTTGCAGAGATGCTATTTCTTAACGGGAGCAAGAGGCATGGGAGGGAATCCTACTTCTTTTGGTTGAGTGCTACATTCAAGTATAGTTTAGATTCTGGTTTTAAGTGGGGTTTTATTGTATAGAATGGATGCTATGCACTGCTTTGTTTTATTGCAAGACTTTTCCAAGACCACTTGGTAGTGGATGGTATACAAAGGTTTTAAATAAATACATAAATAAATAAAAGCCAACATAGTCCTTCGCCCCAAGGATTCCCCCACCCCTCGTCACATACTTCAAGGTGCTTTCTAACATGATGAGGATGACAATTTTGAAGACAGGGATTTAAGCATAGCAAAAAAGCTAGATTGGACAGGGAAGCAAACTTATGAAAACTCTATCCTTTCCTGTCCAAACTACCAAGAAGAGATGGGGAGGGGAAGAACAACCTATTATGAGACAAATCAACAATCATTGTTTGGTGTTGGCACAACGGTGCATCCAAGGTGGCTTATGGCCGGGGTGAATTGCTGTTACATGCAAATAACACCCACTATTTTGAATTAGCAGGAAGAGAGAAAGGGATGAATTGAGATTGCACCTGAATACCTAAGCAGGTGGCTTTGAACAGCTCACAGACCCTTTATTCTCACTGAAGCAGGTGAAGAGGTAGTTTGTATGCTCTCCCAGCAGCTTTGGATGCGCCTGCATCCCTCCAGCCCATTTGGGTTCCATTTGCTTCGGATTCATCTTATATTCATAATGTTTGTATTAAACTCGGATGGCTTTTCTCCCCTTTCTTGCCTTCTTTTTTGTCCCATTTCCAGCCCTTTCCATTTTTTCCTCTCTCTCGTGCCTCAGCATTTTGTGGAGGGGGTGAGGTGTGCCAAGCGAATCCCAGGGCTGTCTAGCTTATGAATAGAACGAGAGTAGATAAAGTTAGCAGCTATGGCAAAGCTTTGGAAAGTCGCATCATGAAATGCTCCGTTGCGAAGCTGCTCCCATGGCTGTGCTCAGTGGTGTGGATTGGTCTAGTTTGCAGCAGTGTTCATGAGAAAAATACGTCTTCGATTTTGCCTGCAACTGTCTAGCTCTGTGTACGTTCCGAGATGGAAAAAGCATTTGGCAGGCACCAAGTCACAATCTCATTTTCTGAGGAACATTTTGGCAGTCCGCTGATATTGTTTCCATCTGTTTAACTGTTCACCCGTCCTTCCCTTACCCGCAAATAATCATCTGCCTCGCCTTTGCAATTACTTCACATTGGAGATCAGTGCTACACCAAAGACTGACCTAAGCTGCATTTGACCTCTGGCTTCTGCACTGAATAGGGATGATGACAAGGCCACCAATGAGTGTCGTGGTCTAGGAAAGGAGTCGCATTCAGACCCGTGTGTAAACTTGGCCCCAAGAAAAGTGACCAGGCAGTCTTATTATGATGATCTTTTCTGTTTGTAGCATGTTGCAATCTTAAACAGTTCTCAGAAGTTCTTATTTCATTTATGCTTACACACAACTGAGGGAGCTGGGTCTCTTCAGCCTGGAGAAGAGGAGACTCAGAGGGGATCTGTTGGCGACATGCAGGTATGTGAAGGGGTGTCACATGGAGATGGGCAGAGACCTGGTCTCCCCTGCAGAGGAAAGCAGGACGCGCTGCAACGGAGCAAAGCTCAGGGAGCCAAGGTTCCATTTGGATGCCAGGAAGCACTTCCTGATGGTTAGGACTTCCAGGGTGTGGAATGGGCTTCCACGAGAGGTTGTCGAGGCCCCATCTGTGAGGGTGGTCAAGGACAGGCTGGACATGCACATGGTGGGCATGTCGTAAGCAGAACCGGCTGGAGCCGGGGGGTCAGACTAGATGGCCCGGGAGGCCTGTTCTGACTCGCTCTGTCTCTATGTTTCTGTGTAAATTTCCCAGGGCCAATTGGTGAGCTTCAAATGGAGCAAGCATCTGAGTGATCAATGTGATGTCCACACTGTGTCACGGGAAGGGTTGATGCTGTCTCGGTCCAGTTCTTTGCAGGAGTCTCTGGTTGCACTATAGAGAAAGTCCCTTCATCTCAGATTGGATTTCCCCAACCTGGGGCCATCTAGATGTTTTCAGTTTCACATTTTACTGGCCCCAACCAGTGAGGCTAATGGCCAGGAATCTGGGAGTGTTTGCCCAAAACATCTCCCCTTGAGATCGGCAGCAGAGGCCCTTCTCCGGGAACCCTCCGTGAGAGAAATTAGGAGGGTAGGTACTCGGAGGAGGGCCTTCTCTGTGGTGGCGCCCAATCTATGGAATGCGCTCCCCAGAGAGGTCTGCCTGGCGCCGTCGTTATTTGTTTTTTGGTGCCAGGCCAAGATCTTTTTATTTAAACGTCATTTTAATTGTTAATATTATTTGCTTATTTTATCTGGCCAGGGCAACTTATTTTATATTGTTAATTTGTTTTATATTTTGAATGTATTATATTTTAATTTTATGTTGTGAGCCACCCCGAGGCTTCGGCGAATGGGGCGGCATAGGAATGTTTTAAATAAATAAATAAATAAATAAATAATCGGGAAGGCTCCCAGTTGGAGACAGCTACTTTAGATGGAAAGAGACGTGGGAGACCTCCCTAAGCCTCACCACGCAGGTCCCAGCAAACAGGAGCGCTGCAAAATTGGCTGTGAACTTCCCCAAGAATCCTGGGAAGCCTCCTCTATGAGATGATGGAAGCCGGTGGTGGTGGAAGAGAGCAGCCCAGGGTGTGTTGGGGCACATGGCATGTCTAACCGAGACACATGGAGCTTGCTTGCTGCTTAGGAGCTCGGTCCTCTGGTCTGTGCGGACAGGAGGGAATTTCCTAGAGCTCCCATAGAGGTAATGGAACTGTGCCTCTACGCTCAGGGGCAGTGGCTGAGCGTCGAGGCGGCGGCAGCAGCCGCTGGGTTTCCTGCAGGCAGACGGTTGGCCACTGTGCTCCCGGAGTGCTGGGCCACATGGACCTTTGCTCTGGTCCAGCACTGCTTGGCGGATGCTCCCAAGCATGCAGTAGGCATGATCTGCCTGCTACTTCTCCGGGAGTGTGGACATTCCTTATGGCCTGGGCATTCAAGCGGTCTCGTCACCCAGCTCTGAGCCAGGAAAGCTGTGCTGTCATTCATGGACTCACGGAAGGGCATAGTTGGGAGGGCCTGAGGGCCACCGGGTCCAGCCCCGTGCCCAGGGCAGGTCTCCAAGCGCCACCGTCCCTCTCAGAGGCACCCTGCGTGCCTCCGGTGTGGGAGAGCCCGCCACCTCCCTGGGCCACCGGTGCCAGTGCTGTCCTGCTCTAACGGTCAGCAGGGGCTTCCCAGCGTTCAGCTGGAGCCTGACTCGCTGCACCTTGCATCTGTTACTCCATGTCCTGCACTCTGGTATGACTGAGAAGGTATCTGGGGCTCGCGACGACCTTTCATGTGCTTGCAGAGTGCTCTCATATCATCTTCAGTCTTCTCTTCTTGAGGCTAAGCATGCCCGGTTCTTCCCATCTCTCCTCATAGGGCTTTCTTTCCAGGCTTAAGGAAATACTTAACTAGTGCAAAGCACTGAAAGGAGCCCTTTGTCGTGGGCATTCTGCTGTTTGCAAAATGAGCCAATGCTTTGTTTTCTTTCACCCGCCCAGGACTGTCTTCTAGTTGGCCTGCTCACATTAAACACACTCAGCAGTAGTAGGATCTTTAGAACTTGCACAAGAGACAGATAAAACACCCTGACGGTTGTGCTGTTGTTTTGTCTGTGTTAAAAAGAATGTTTCATAAAGGTTTTTGGATTTTTTAAAAAGAACAGCCTATATTGGATATTGAACTGAAACATTTTTGATATTATTAACTAAACCCGCTTCTAACTTTAATAATTCATGGATTGTTTCATGAATAAAAAAACAAATAAGTCTTTAGGAGAGAGATCTCTTTAAGAAAAAAACCCCAGGAATTTCCCATTTCTTTGTACAATAAATTCCTCTCGGCTGAATGCACATTTTTAAATTTATTTATGAAACGATGCCTGAATTATTAAAATAAAGCTAGATCAGTGCTTGACTTAATAATGTGACAAATTATTTCAGGCTGCATCTATGTGTCTTGCTGAGATACTTTTATACGTTCATAGTCTGAAAGTTTTAAAAACGAAAAATCACAGGCTTGTGCAAAGCATCAATAAGCTTTTACTTTCGAGGTAACGAAAGTGTGGGTGCGAACTCTGCCAGTGCGTGACAGTTGATGATAAGCTATAAACTATTGCACCAACATTCCTGACTTCTCTGCTCTGCAAAGGACATCCAATGGGGTAGAGAAGCTGCAAGATACTTTGACTCGTAAACCCATCATAATCACAACTGGCTCTCTCGCATTGTGCTGAAAATTAAACAGTACACTGACCTGTTACCTCTGAAAATGAGCAAAACCCTCCAGTCGATTCCTCTGTGACTCACTGGTGATTTCTCCGTGTCCCCAGCTCTGATGCTCTGCTCTGCACCTACAACGTGGAGCAGTCCAGAGAGCTTGCAATGACAAGAACGACTGTCCAGTTGTAGACTGCAAAAGCAATCGATGGAATGGGTGTATTTGACTGCTCTTTTTCTCCAGGGTCAATTCTGATCAATGAGAAAGGCCAGGCAATGACCTTTCTTAATTGCAAACTTCCCAGATAAGAAATGGGCAGTTTTATTTAAGAGATATGCAAAGACAATTAAATGGCAATAATGTGTTTCTCCTTTGGTTAGATGAGTCAAAGCTGTCCGTGTTTCTTCCTGTGGGGCTAGGAGAACACCTACTGGGAAGCTTCTAGGCATTAGAGTCTATGGCACAAGTGGCCAGGAAATTGAGTTAAGATGATGTACAAGGGAACGCCATGGTGTTAAGCCACTGGACCTGCTAAACCAGCCCTTCTGAGCTGGGATGGACAGAGACTTCACAGTCGTTCTCTCCCTGGAGTTAGGGAAAGCTTGGGGCTCCGAAGAAGAGGACCTGGATGTCACGTCTGAAGGTCTAGGGTGGATCGCCACATTCCCACTTGAAGGGTTTTAGGTTGATTCTTTAGGCCTCGGGGATTTTAGAAGGATCAAGGCTGATCAGGGAGCTTCTTTCAGAACTGAATGAGGCCAAGTGCCAACTGGAGTGGGGCCAACGGGTCAGAACAGGGCTTGGCAGCCGTGGGTCTCTGGTCGATCCACCTCACTGAGGTCTCCATCTCCCTGATTCAGCCCAGAAGAAAAAGGTGTCCAGTGTGGGAGAGACAGTGGCCATGGAAGGACTGGCCAGCAGACTGGAACACATGTAGTCAGAACGTGAGCCCTGCATCGTCCACACGCAGCCAGCATGTGTGATCAGCAGGCGGTCACCACGCTGTCCGTGCCATTCGGGAGCTGGCAGGGTGGTTTCGTAATAATGTTTGACAGCACGGCTTGTTGTTTCATGCAGATCCGGCCGGGTGGGTTGTTGCCAGGGGTACTGAGCCTCTCAGAATCCACTTTCGTCCTTGTGGGTTTTTGGGTGACTTATGACCTCTGTCAACAAGCAATTCTGGCCAAGACGCACTGCCAAGAACAATTATGCAAACCCCCCGGCATGTGACCAGCACATGCAGAAAACTACATGGCTTGATAATTGCCTGCCAAACAGAAGAACCTGGTCCCTGATTGGCAGCAGGTATCCAGGTGTTTTTCCTGCCCCACTTGGGAATGCTGGTGAGCGAACCTGTGACGTTTGGAATGGAAATTATGTGCTCCGCCACCTAGCCATGGCCCACCTACCTTGGGTCTGGGTCACAATCCTCCACCCCCAAGTAGCCTTCATGGAATGGGGGGAGGGGGAAATTAATTAGTGCATCAATTAATCTATCTTTGCAATTAACGTTACCCTACTTTTAAAACAAAGGTGCTTCTGTGAACAAATCACAGGAAGAGTTATGAGTTCTTGGACATATCCTTCTTCCAGAGTCAACCTAAAGCATCAGAGGGTTTACATGGATTCTTTTAAGGACATGATGCTCCCAGTCAGTTTTGCTTAGGATTATTCGTTTAGTCCATGGAAGGGACCCTGCCTCGCAGTAGCTTCTCTTTAGCTACATTGCCTGCTGCTTATGCATTGGCTAGACCTTTGGTCTATGTGGAGGGTCTTGCATCAATGGGTGGGGAAGTGGGCAAGAGCTGCCCAGGCGGGAAGTGTGTTGGGAACGAGGGTGAAGAAGTGATGACCCTGAAAAGAAGTTTCATGAATGGTGAATGTTTTGGAGGCACCAGGTCTTCCCTTGCCTGAGAGTTTTGCAATCTCGAACGCCTCTTGAATGCATATAAAACACGCTGTTTTTGGTTGATTACAGGAGACTGCAGACACGGCGGAGTTGCCAACATCAGCCAGCCCTATATGATCCAGCTGAACTGGAGGGGGTTTTCGTACAAGTCTGGTGCCTGGGGAAGATATTCGTCTCCCCTTGCCCCTGACCAGGAGCTCTACTGGGTTGCACCCCTGAATTCCGAAGGCAGATACTTGGAATATTATAGACTTTACAATTCTTATGATGATTTATTGCTCTTTAGACACGCAAAAGAATATCAGATTCAATATGGCGAAGGCAGTGGCACGGTTGCTTACAACAATTACTTGTATGTTAATTTCTATGGTAGCAGGGACATAGGCAAGATAGATCTGAGCAACAACAAAATCATTCTGCGGAAAGCTCTCCCAGGTGCTGTGTACAGCAATCGTTTCTCTTTTGCGGGTGTCCCATGGCAAGACATTACCTTTGCCGTGGATGAAAGCGGGTTGTGGGTCATCTACTCAACCGAAGCCAGCAATGGTAACATTGTGATCAGCCGGCTTAACGAAACAACCCTTGATGTGCTCAGCACGTGGGTGACCAAGCAATACCGGCCATCTGTGTCCGGGGCATTCATTGTGTGTGGGGTGTTGTACGCCACGAGGCCGGTCAATACTCGGAAAGAGGAGATCTTCTTCACTTACGACACAAACACCGAAAAGGAAGGCAGAAAGAGCATCATTGTGGACAAGATGCTGGAAACCCTGCAAAGCCTCAAGTACAGCCCGATCGACCAGAAATTGTATGTGTACAACGATGCTTACCTCCTCCAGTACCATCTGGTTTTGAGCGGACCCAGCTCCTAGCATGTGCCGGGCTCTTAGGGCAGTGCTCATGGGGCGCTGTGGCGAAGTGCCGTGCGAATCACACGGCTTGCACGCCTGTTCCACGGCTTGGCAGCATGCGCGTCTTGCCACGTCCCGCTATCACTTCTGTCCAGCCATAGGCCATTTTTAGTATTGTCCCTTCTGGGCTTTGGCTCATTAGCTGAACACGAGAGGCAGTTCCCGACGCCACGATTTCTTTCAGGGCAGTGGTGTAGCTGGCCAGCTTTTTCCTGATGCACCTCCTCACACCCTGCTAATCGCTTTAAGACTTGGGGTAATAAGAAAAGTGGAGCACTTTTAGGTTCCAGGAACAGGGTTACAGCTCTGCTTAACTCCCATCGAAAGCAAGGAGATCTGAAAGCTTAAGCATGGCTGGCCTGCGCTTATTCTGTCAGATCAATGGGCTGTCTGGACTGCACTCCAGCTGCTCAGTAGCACCCATGCAGCTTTCCCTGCTCTTCCTTCTTAAAAAAAAAAGGAAAAAAATGAGGCACACTTCTGTCTGTCTCTTCCACTCTCTCTTTTTCCCGCCTTGCTCTCTTTCCCGCCTCCCCCCTTAGCCTTGCTATTTCCCTTCTTTGCACCGCTGTCCTCACTATTCTCCTTCCTCCCCCGCGCTCTTTAGCTCACTTTGCACCCCACGGAAACCATTTGAGACTAGCCACATCTTCCACAGGAGCCATTTTGTGATGGTGCCCACCACAGTTTCTCAAATCCCCAGAGGTGCTTATGGCTCCTAAAAGGCTGGTGATCCTGGATCAGGTTTCTTTCTGATCTGGTGAGACCAAAATATTCATACAATTTTGGTTTTGACTTGGGAAAGGGGGAAATTGCATTCATTTGTGCTTTTGGGGTTTTAATATCTCGATTTTTTTTGAGAGGGGAGAAGGGTCAATAAATGCAAATTTCCTGTGCAGACATAAAAGTTCTCGTGTTAAGGAGGCCCCTCTCCTTTTGCATTTCCTCAGTTGTCAGACTTCGAGAATGTGCTGGTAGGAGTGTGGCTTTATTTCACCACGATCCGTGTGCTTCATAGAATGCCACTGCTTATGGCCCAAGCACGGCCAATTTGACTTCCCTCGGGCAAGCAAGGATGGTAAAAGCAAGTCTTTACGAGCCTTTTTCACAGTGATTCGGATACGATAAAAGGACAACACCCAGTCAAGGGTTGTTGTCGAACTGCAGGTTATTCTATTTTCATGAAAGTGTGTGATTGTGTTGTCTGTATCATCTACCCAAGAAGCCATGGTTTGCTGTTTGGCTGTAAAGAATGGGTTGTTCACCATTGTTTGTTAACATTGCTAGGTTTAGGCAAGAGGCTAGTCCACACTCCCTCCTCCCTTCCATTGCTCCTTCCATCACCCTTCCATTTGTCAGATATTTTCCAAATGCTGAATGTTTTTTTTTAAATCAAAACCCACTAGCGGATTCATATTAAAACGCAGAAGTTGTATCAGCTTGGGAAGTGTAAGCGCATTTGCATAAAATGTAATGCTTTGCATAATTCATGCTGAATGCTGTTTTTGTATTTACTTGGCTCTGAATGTGGGCTTTGGTGTTATAGAAAATGAATTGCTATACCACCGGTCAGGTTTTTCTTTCTCTCTATTGCAATAAACTCTTTTTAGAGAACTGAATTCTTTAGCTGGTGGAGTTGTTTTCTGACAGCTGGTCTGGGAAATAACAGGTAATTGTCTCAGCCAAATTTTGTTTGAAGCCTGACGTTTATGTACCTCTGGCCATCGCTGCTAAAGTCACTCCTGGGAGGGGCCAGGGACAGACGGATGGGAGCCATGCGCACGCAGTACAATCTGCTGGCTAATTTGATGACTCTGTTCCACCTGGATTCTGCACTGGCTTCTGGGGAAGGCCTGCCCAGTGGTCGCTTGAGGCTCCTTCTCTCCGTGCACTGGCCTGTTTATGCCTGAGCTACCTCTCTGCAGGCTGGAGGCAGAGGTCTGCACACTCCTCCATCCAGAAATGTCCTTCCACACCGAAAGAAGGCAGCAGAAGGAAGGTTAGTCTTCTGGAATGGAATAGCACAGTTTGACCTGGGTGGCCTCAGCGTGCCAGTCTGGGCAGCTGCGCCCCAGGTACAAGCCTAGGTCGCTCTCCACATGGGGAGGGGGATGGCAGGCTCCCGCTTGTAGCTGCTTATTGAAATCCAGCAGAATTAACCTGCAATTACTCTCACACCATTTGCTTCGTGCAGCTCTGGCTTTAAGTGGACTGTGGCTCTTCCAAACGCGACGGCTTGCGCAACGGAAGGACAAGGTAATGTCGGAGTGTTGCAAATGGGGCTCTGAAGAAGCACGTATTGCTCAGAGATGCTTCAGGGAAAGGTGGAATTCTCAAAGCTGGAGTGTTCACGTGGCTACGGAGGACAATTTTCTTTGTGCCTGCCCACACGCCCTTGCTGCACCTTCTGTGGCGGCATTTTTTGCCTTGTCCTGGTGGTTTTCGACCAACTGCTCGGCACCTGCGACCTGGCAACTGCGTGCAGAGTCACCCATATACATCTTGCCTTGTCCACCCGATGGCAGATGAAACGGGAAAGGAAATTGTCCGGGCGAGATTACGCCTACGTCATAAAGGTGCCCTTGCGCTCTTGCCAAGGGCCGACAAGGATGGTGATTTAAAGATGGCACAGTATTCGGGGACCAAAACAAGGACAAGTGACCCCAGCTGTGCTTTTGTGAGGCTCCCCTCCCTGGGGGGGGGGGGGGGAGCAAAACAGGGGAGCAGTCAGAGTGGGGAGGGGGAGGCAAGACGGTTCTGCCAGGGAGGACACTGGGGTGATGTGTCAAAGGTGGGGAGCGGGGAGCAGGGGAGGGCCACCCATGGTGAGCCTGTTGGACCAGCTCAGCAAACCTTGCCGCAAGACAGCCACAGGGCTGGGGAGGGAGCCCAGGTCCTTAGCTTATTTATTTATTTAAAACTTTTCTAGGCCATCTTGGGACAGTTTAACAATACAAAATGTAAAAAAAAATTAAAACACAGCATCCTAAAATTGCACTAATGATAAAACCCCAGTTAAAGCAGGCAAGACTTAAAGCATTGGGAAAATAAAAAGGCTTTGGTCTGGTGCCAAAAAGAATAAAGTGACGGCACCAGCGAGCCTCTTTGGGGAGCGAATTCCACAATTGGGGCACCACAGCAGAGAAGGTCCTTCTCCGGGGAGCCACCTCCTAATCTCCTTCAGCAGGTTTATCACCGCTCTTATTGGGCCACTACCCTCTTGGTTGGGTGGTCAAGTGTCCCCCCTTTTCTCCAGAGGACTGTCTTCTATACAAGGGCTGCCAAAGGACAGTTCGCTGTCTGAATTGCTCCTCGTGGGAAGGGCTACCCACGCCAAGTGGAGCTGAGGACAAGGGCCTGTACGAGCTCCTGCCCATCAGCAGGTCGTGGGGCAAACAGGTTGGCATTTGGCCATGCTGTCACAGCGTTCTGTCCTACAGTGAGATACAGGGATGTGTCAAAGCTCTGAGGAACCTCTTCCTGTGGCATTCCTGGCATTCCTCTCCTTTTTGGCCCTTGCCTAGAAAGTGAACTGAAAGGTATTCTGCAAACACTCGTGGAACAATCTTGCAGAAACAGCATCCTTCTCCCATGGCCTCTGCAGAGCACAAAAAGGGCCACTGTAAGGGATGTGGAAGAGAGATGCCGGTTTCTCAGCAACCACTCCATTCCTGCTCGATTCCTGGCTAGCATGTGCGAACTCCGGGTGCATTCGCCAGAAACTTGGACTTGCAGCTGCACGAAAGGGGACCCCAATCCAGGGAGCCAAGTCCAGGAATCCAACAGAGCTCTACTTCTGAAATGGATTCCTCACACATCTCTGGTGAGATGTACAGAATTTCTATTTAAATTATTATAATAATGTCTAAGTTGTCATCTGTATGCATAAATTAGCACATGACAATTTTCTGCCAATCACTTCCAATTATTTTGTCCTCTGTTTTGGTGATCTGTAAGAAACTAGGCAAAACAGAGGAAGCAAACTCACTTCAGCCTGTTAATTTGTACTGCATTTCTTTTGTTAACCAGCTTCAATTTTTCTGTTGGCTAAGGGAGCCAAGGAGACAAAAATCAACACAGGTGGACAATATCCAGTCGCATCCCTCTTGCTTGCCTGGCATGTGGTCTCGACCTTAGATGGACCATTTCTTCAGATTTGAGAGAACTAAGACACATTTCTGGCTTGGCTGGAATTCCCCAGGTGGCCTTGGACAGATTGTTTTTGTTTTCTCAATCTTCCATATGGAAATGATGGCGTGCATAATAAGGCAAGCTCTCAATCTTAGGGAAAGAGGCATATCTCCAGATCCACATAATTCTGTCCTTTTTTCAAAGCCAGTATGCAATATTCTCCTCAGCTTTACCAGCCTCCTTCCTCTTCTCATGTTTTCTCATCATTTCTTAAACCCGTGTATCGCTTAGCACACAATGGTGATCAGAACAGCACGTTTCCGATCAGTTTCTATCCTACATTCCAAGTGGCATCAGACAGAACCCCCAAAGTGCTGATCTTAAATCAAATAGTGAGCAATAGCAGAAGTGGGCCTTGAGTTTAAGCTCGGGTGTATTTGCGGTTTTGTGTGGATTTTTCTGTTTGCTGCTACGTGGGTAGAATGGAAAAGAATTCTTTGGACTACAGACAAACAATTTGCTTCCAGGCAACTGTGTCAACACTTGGTTGGAAATGCATTTTCAGTAGTTAAAGGCACATAATGTGATGCTTCGATTCTGTAAGTTCATCCTTAAATTTATAAGATGCGGGAACCCTTTTGCTTCTGCATATACAAAATGGATTTTTCTTATTTTTCAGGGCTGAAGTCCATCAGCCTTTTATGCAGTGCAATTTAGCAAAGATGTCTAGCGCAAGAGAAGAATCTCTGCACCCATTCCAGTGCAACAGGCTACAGCTAGTAAGAATCAATTTCACCTTTCTGTTTTGGAGGGCTTCTTTATGAAAAACTATGTTGCATGCTGTTGACTTGAAATAGCGACTTCCTCCTCCTCCTCCTCTTCTTTTGCATTCTCTTTTAAAACTTTATTTTATAGTGCTTATTTGTGACTCACACTTTTTATACAAATATTACCAGCAGTAAAGAGGAAGTGCTCAAAACAATTCTCACGAGCTGCAGGTAGAAGTTCTGTGAGAAAAAGGGCTCTATCTTTTGGAGATGTCTTGGGGACCAGAGCAAAAGTGCTGAAAACATTCTTGTTTCTTAGAAAGGGATTCCAACATGGTACCTGTGGACACCATTAACAATTCACTGAAGTCTCTGCCCCTCTGGATGACTCAGGGTGGAGCCCACCTGCTGAGGAAGAAGCTTTCAGCTGCTTGCAACATGACTTCACATTCTGAAGATTTCAGCCCTCCATCCACTAGGTAATGCTGTCCAACTGGGCTTCAATAGCCTCGTTTGCATACTGCAGCACCTACTTAATTTCTTCCTTTGCTAATAGAAAGACTGTTTGTTTCTCTTTATTTCTGCTCAGTGTTCGGCCAGGGCAAGCGATGAAAGGCTGCAGTTGCCTTTATGCTTTCAGAGAGTCATGGGGTTCAACCATGGCTTCCTTGCCCCAGAATGCGAGGCGTTGGCTGATCTGTGCTTGCAGTACTTGCCCCTGAGCCATTGCCATTTTGGAACTGGGCCTCTGCCCAGACCTCATGGCCGCAAGATCTGACCTGCATCTTTTGAAATGTTTCTTCCTCCATCTCCTTCCTCTTCGTACCACTTATTTTGATGAAACTTTCTGGAGAACCCCAAAAGTTGGACTATTGTCTAGCATTTCCCTTGGTCCTCATGCAGGCATTATCTAACTGTGGAGTTTGGGTTTGTAATAAGTCTTAAATTACCGAGAAGGGACAATTCGGGTGGTGAACCCAGAGCCCAGGTTGATTCTGAAAAGACCCAAAGCAGGAGCAGGAGGAGGGGGATGCTTGGGTGGAGAGGAATTCTAGTGGGAAAAGTAATGCCAGCCTGACCCTACCTGTGCTTGTCCCACGCAGGCTCTCATCCCATCGAAACCCATTTCTCAGCCAGAACTCCAAACATTCATGGAGGCAAGTAGCTGGGAGGAGAGCGCTGAAGGGGGAAAGGATTGGTGATTGGAGGGACTGCTGTCTCATCCCACTTTCAGATGTTCCCTTCTCCTGCTTGCTTGGCCTCCGGGTGGAGAGCTGAGGACCCAGGCTCGGATCCCTGGCCCACCACAGATGACCTTGGACTGGTGACTCTCAGCTTACCCAGCCCTAGTGGATTGCTGTGTGGACAGGAAACGAAGAGAAGTGCGTGGGGACAGCATTTCCTCATGAGAGGTAGACGATAAATGTGAAGAAAAAGCAGCACAGGCGAAGTAGTTGGCCTGAGATGCAGACCTGCAACCAACCGAAGGTCAAGTCTGAGCCTTGACTGCCCCCAGCGTCTACCCCCATTTCAGAAGGACTATGCTTTTCACTCAAATGATACTTATACGCCGACTCTCTTACGTGAGCTGCTAAAAGAGGCGGCATGTGAGAGAATATCTGCATGATCCTTCGCTGTAGTAACAATGCATTGTAATGCAGATTGCCTCAATTTCCTCCAAATCCCTGAGATAAAACTGGAAAAAAACATTTCGTCAATAGCGCAACTACCATATGTGTTAGCGTGAATAAATGGGAGCGTGGAATGCTCAGAAAGAATTACTGTTTATCTGGCTGAAGAGAGACAGGCTCCTGGGAACTGGTTATTCTTAGCATTCTAAATGCTTTCCACAGTCTTGTTTCTGTGTTCATTTTAAAAAAATAACCCAATTCCTCCCCTTCTCGCATTTTCTCACACATAGGCACACTCCTATTTATTTTATTTATTTAAAATAATTTCGAGACTGCTTTTATGAGGGAAACCTTCTCAAGGTTGCAACGTGCAAGCCAAAAGTGCAAGGCACACGAAGTACAGCAAAAACAATACATGGCAACAAATATTTATTCAATGCATGAATTCAATCAAGGATTCAATACTTGTAGATCAGTAATTCAGATAAGCGTTCAATAAATAAATGCTCGTTCGATGATGCATTCGTACACAAAGAGAGGGTGGAAGGGAGAGATATGGAGATGGATATATAAATGAAGGACGGAAGGATGGAACACAGCCTCTGCCTTTGTTTAGGACAGCTTTACCATTAAGGTGCAGAATAACCCGAATTAGATCAAAGCATGGACAGTGACCCAGTTTATCCCAGTGGTTCTCAATCCTTTTTCACTTGTGTACCCCTTGGCAACCCATAAACTATGCCCTTCATGTTAGCAATTTGTAATTATAGTTGTGGTCAGTTCCGCCATTATTAATTTTTCTCGTACCCCTGAATGTCCTGGTTTGGCCCCTGGAGGCACGTGTACCCCACGCTGGAAATCATTGCTCCACCCTAAAATAGTTTGCAAGGAAGGAAAGTGAAAACATGCTCTTGTAGTCGGGGCAATGGGGTCAGTCTTCCCCTGCCAAACCCTGCCAAAACCATTGCTGACAAGTTAGATGAACATCCAACCCCAGATCTGTTAGTACAGTTGGAGGACAGACAACACATCATCTGGAGAAAGTGGATGCCATTGGATTACTTGCAAGATCTATACGCACATGTAGGTATACATCTGAATGCACATGCTCAGCCATATTCCAGCCCAACAACTCATGGAGACTAGGTACAAATAACGCTTGGTTAGAACCAAAATTGTGCTGCACCACACTGATGGATAACGAAATTGCTGGCACAATGAGGTGAGGCGAGACATATCTGCCTGGTCATGAAGGTACAGAGACATGCCCCTTTCTTCTCTGAAACTCAGCAATGATAGCAATGGAAGGACCACATTCTCTTTTTGGTGATGCTGCCATGAATGCGAATTTGGTTAGATCTATGGGTCTTTGATGGTGGATTATCTGGAGCCATACACAGGTGAAGTGCATCGTTTCGGATTTACAGTGAAAAATGGCACCAAAGGAGCAGAAGAATGTGGAAGTGAAAGGCTGCAAGGGAGTGTGGAAAAGTGGAATGTAGATTTCATCTTCTGACATGAAAAGCTCTTCATGGAAACTTGAACCTTCTGCATGGACACATATGTGTGAACTTATTTATATATTGGAAGCCGTCCCGAGGCTTATGCGAATGGGATGGCATACAAAAATTCCAAATAAATAAACTTGCCCAGGGGCTAGTAGTTGGGAGCAGCTATTGAGTTATGATGCCTCCTGCAGGCTAGAAAGAGATTTCCAGATTTCGTTCAGTCCAATGGGTGGACTAGTCATGTCAGTCAATGGGAAATTTGTTCACCAGGAATGGGAACAATGCGACAATGGAGACATTGGGAATGAGAGATTTATTCAAGCAAAATTTGTTTGCTCCAGTGGCCACTGCCTGTTAAATCACAGTAACGGCACTGATATGAATGGGATTCCTCAGAAGTACATTTCTCTCCCTTCTGTTTTCCTATGAACTTTTTCCCGAGTAACAAATACACATGCAAGTATTATAATGTGATTCTCTCCTGATTTTTGTCTGTTCCAGTTTGATAAATTCTGAAGTCATTTATTCAGTAATGAAGTCTATTGTCCATGGTACTGTGGAGACAGCCAGGGACCCACAAGGGTAACAGTCAGTACAAAGCATATACTGTTGAAATGATGCGCCATTCAGCTCTATTTTCTATAGATGTCCCACTGCACAAAGCTGAGCAATACATTCTCCAGAATGGAGCACATTTTAAAGTGCTTTGCTCAGCATTTTATTCTTCTGACTTCTATTAAAATTAATAGGAGTCATGCGGCTGAAACTCCATGGAATGCACACGGATTGATAGCACAATGCACAGCCATAAATGAATGCTGGGTTGTAGAAGTGTTCGGTACAAAAAGCCAATTTTTTTTGCTGGGATCTGCGAGAGTCTATTTCCCAGTTCTCATAGCATTAACTACCTGGTTGCTAACTGTGCAGTAAATAGTGGTTGGAGCTCCATGGCTATCCATGGGAGAGGAGAGAAAAAGAGCCGCGTGAGCTGATGGAGTGTGGAATCACCGCTGACTGGGGGTAATGGCAATGAAAACAGGATCCCGTGTTTCCCTGTCTCCCCAAGTGGTGGAACATTCCTGGGTGGAATCCAGAGTCAGGGCCAAACCACACGTTACATTAACCACACAGCTAAACCCCGCTCTGTGCGCACTTCCTTATTTCGTTAGACAGGTCATGACAAGTGATACTGCACGGCTTTGACCCTGTGGGAAGTTTCGCATGGATGTGCCTGAAAGATGCTCAGGCTCATCATGGTAACTCTTCTCTCATTTACCATGTTCTTCCTTCTCAGTCCTCCAGGTGGCATCTCAGGAGGAACTACAGGGAGGAGTTGGAGCTCCTCGCTTTGTCAGCTGCCAACATGAGCTCATTTCCGTTCTCGGCGGTGGCCAACCAGTTTCTGCTGCACAAGCAGGCCGTGTGCCCTAAAGGTCAGCATTGAGGACCTTGAGCTGGCCAGGGACCCTTCCTTTTGACCCGGGGGTGGGCGTGCTGCTGGAGCAGGGAGGGCTCTCCTGATCCAGGCCCACACAAAAGGGTTTGGTGGGGAGAACCTGCTCAGCAGCACCCGAGTGAGGGCCCACTTTAGCAGAAGCAAGTCTGCTGCCCGAGGAAGAACAACATAGGAAGAGCCAGCCTAGAAGAAATATAGCAGTGGTGCAAGGATTGCAGCCTTTTGGGACCTGTTCCTCCAGGCGGAAGATTGCCCCTTGATGCATATATGTGGCCATCATTCAGAAACCCCTGCACAAGCATGCATATAACCATTCCATGTGCAGGACGGTACATGTTTATTGGTCCACAACCTGTGTGCAGTGTACCCGTATTGACAATCATCTGTCAATAACCGTTTGTGGAGATCAACAGTCTGTATTCGCATATGCACAGGTTGTATTGACATTAAGCGCAGCATGCAAACATCCTTCTTCTCGGGGCTTCTCCTGGTCCCTAAGTTGTTGTGAAGATGAACAGGGAAAGGATGACTTTCCTGCTAGTTGCCTTGTGGAGCTTTCCTTGAGGAAGAAGACTGGCACGAAAAGGTCATTTTTAGATTGAACTTATTGCGTGGATGCTTGGCATGTTTGTTTTTGTTCCCGGCTCATGGATCCCTTTCATAATTATGTCTTTCAATCTAGCATGCCAGGAGAGCTCTCCAGTGTCCTGAAAAGGAGCTGCTAAAATCGGAAGGCATGCATTTAGCAAGAGAAACAGCAAGTGGTACCTGTTCACTTCCTAGCTTCTGTTTCTGCTATTTTTAATAAACCGGCATGGTAATTATATTGCTATTAAAGCTGTTCTATAGGAAACATAAAGGGTTACTCTAGCTAAAGTCCCATTCACAGAAGTCATCCATGTCCAGCGCAGCTCTCCAGTTACCGTTCTGACAGGGTGCATGTAGGAAACTGTCAATGGAGAAAAAAGATTCTCTGATTAATGTTGGATGTTTTAAGGACCAAGGGAGTCATTCGTTCTGACAGACGGTTGATGAAGAGAGCAAAAGAAATGGGAAAACTATGGTGGAATCTTGCGTGGTTTACTCAGAAGTAACATACAGGGACACAGCTATTCAATTTGTGCATACCTACCCAGTAAATGATTTTTTTGGATTTCTTCCAGAAAAATGTAACTATACATTTTCTTTTAAAAATCTAGTTAAATTTGGCTACGCCTGCCCCTGCTGATTTGAGTCCTGAATTTGGCCCATCCCTGGTTGGCTGAAGCTCCACAAAGCTTGGGCACAGAAAGTCAATGGTGTGATGTTGTTGAGTAGGGCCACAAATTGTGCTTGCTTACAGTCTTGGACATTCAGTCCAAGTTCCATATGGAGGATGGAGAGCCTGCGACCCAAGAAGCCCCGCATTGTTCCAGTTCTATATTATATTATCAAGCCACTAACCCTTCCTGAATTGCTAGACAAAGCCCAAGGGTTGTTCCCAGTCTGCTTGTATCAACTTACAGACTGCATTTCATTTGGGCATTCTGAGTACTTTGCTATCTGCAAATCCACTGTTTTGTTTTTGCTAACCTGCAATGCACAAATAAGCTTAATTGCTCATCAAAATGCAGTTATCTGGGGACTCACTTTCTCATGTCCTCCCATGAGAACTGTCCACGCATTTCCATCTATTCTTGTATCTTTAAGCAGTTAGTAATCCATATCAAGGCGGCATCTTTTCCCCTATGTCACTTCAGGAACATTTGGTAAGAAACTTTCAAAAGGCCTCCCTTTGCAACGCCAAGCCTGCCTTTCCTCTGCAATCTTCTTCTCTTTTATTTTAGCATTAAGAATCCTTTTTTACCTGGGACAGGTGATAGATGCTCATCTTTGTAATTTTCCAGAACTTTCATTGGATTCCTTGAGAAAAAAAATGGGGTTACATTGGCTATTTTCTAATTCTATGGCAAGGAGACTGAAATCACTGTAGGAATTATTGAGTAAAGATAGTGTTGTTGCTTGTTGCTAGTCGTGAAGTCGTGTCTGACCCATCGCAAGCCCATGGACAATGTTCCTCCAGGTCTTCCTGTCCTCCACCATCCCCTGAAGTCCACCTAAGCTCACGCTGACTGCTTCAGTGACTCCATCCAGTCACCTCATCCTCTGCCATCCCCTTCTTTTGCCGTCAATTGTTCCCAGCATTAGGCTCTTCTCCAGGGAGTCCTTCCTTCTCATTAGGTGGCCAAAGTAGTTGAGTTTCATCTTCAGTATCTGGTCTTCTAAAGAGCAGTCAGGGTTGATCTCTAGGACTGACCGGTTTGATCGCCTTGCGGTCCAATAGACTCGCAGGAGTCTCCTCCAACACCAAAATTCAAGGGCCTCAATTCTTCAGCCCTCAGCCTTCCTTATGGTCCAGCTTTCACAGCCATACATTGCAACAGGGAAAACCACTGCTGAGTTTTCCAGATTAGCAGGCATAGTGAGTGTAGCACTTTTACTGCATCGTCTTTTAGGATTTTGAATAGCTCAGCTGGAATACTGTCACCTCCACTAGCTTTGTTGTTGCTCAGACTTCCTAAGGCTCATTTAGGGTGACTTAATAAAATCCGCAAACCCAACCTCTTGAATCCACCAAATTTAACCAAAGTGTACCTTCTATAGCTTGACACAGTTACCTCAGGGAACAAGGTCCCTTGTAGTTTGACCAAAGGCTGAATTTAATTATAAAATTACATTTTCTGTGGTGCTTTTTACGGTTCAGCAATTTTGTGGTTAACTTCTTTAAACATTCTTGTTTGAATAGTAACACCCACTGCTTACTTTGCAGTTTGCCAGTAAGATCAAAACTTCATTCTTTGTCCTTCTATTTAATGTATCTCCTAAGATGCCAAACCCTCCACCATTCCAGTGAAAACTCATGTAGTTAATACATGGATCTTTCTCCTAATCAGCTTGTCCTCCTTCGGTACTTCTTTCACTCATTTGTTATCTAAATGTCCTATTTCCCTGGCTGCTAGTTGTTTGTTTTCTGCCTTCAGCAATTTCCTTCCCAGTTCCCTTGTAACCACTTCCGTTTTTTGACTTTTGGAAGAGTTTGTCCCCTTTCAGTTGGGAAAGACTCACAAAGGAAGAGTTCCTGCCTTTTTGACATCCCGGACATTGCAATTTGCCTAGCTGGCATCATCCTGAATTTCTTTGTACCCTTTCTCATTTGAGTCCTGTTGCAGTGGTATAAATACAGTGCAAACACCCTGAAGGGAGCTAATGGGTGGTTGGTTGGTCCATCGGTTGGTCCATCCATCCTTCCTTCTCTTTCACCCTCTTTTTAACCAACTTCTTCATTCTTGAGAAACTGCCCTTTCTGAAATTAAAGGTGGCTTTATTGGATTTTCAAGGCAATTCTCCATTTAGCCAACTTAACCCAACCACCTTGCAGGCATGGTTCTTGAGCAGCTGTTAATGTTTAGGTCACTAACAAAGTTTGGGCATCCTTCCATATCAAATCAAAGATGGCTCATTCTCTCACTTGCCCCATGACTAATTGTTCTAAAGGCAAAAACTGATCATATCTGCGCATGTCACCTCCTGGCATGCTTGGGTCTGCATCAAGTCCAGCCAGTGCAATAATGGAAGATTCTCGTTACCGTATTCTCTCTCTAGATTCCCTCCTCGAACTCTTTCTCAGAATCACTCAGTGCTTTGATCAACCACAGCATTTTGCTTGACCTACATTTCTCTACCGCAATTCTGCGACTGACGGTGTCTTGCAATCCCATCCACGCTTCTCAGATGTAAATTTTACTTGGCTCAGTGCAGTTTATGCTTGACAACAGTTCTGCTTCCAGATTCTTTGCAGGATCAAGATTTGTGTTCTTACACCTATTTTTCCCTGGATTTCCTTTGTCTGCCTTCCTATAGCTTCCATGACACAGTCACAAGGTAGTACTGTGCAATAGCAGAACTGCCTAAATACACAAGCTTTTAATTGCACCTTTTCTAAATAATACCCCACTTTCCCCAATAAAAAGCAAGCCATGGAAATGGTTGCAAAGCACAGGAAAGGCCTTAGGAGAGGACAACATTTTGTAATGGACCTGCAAAGTACCAAGATTGAGGACTCGTGAGCATGCAGTCAATGACCCATGTGCAAAAGTTGCAGAAACCTTGCAATAATCAGTGAGCTGCCATTTTCATGGAAGGAAAGCCGAAATCTCCCAGTTCCTGTTTCTCCCTTGAAATTCACCCCCTGTTGCACCCCTGTGGGCAAGATTAAGAAAAAGATGAAGAAAAAACCCATCCCCATTTGAATAAATGGACTTTCCTCTCAGAGGCGTGTTTGTTTCCTATCGTTGCTCAATGGGGCTCACAGCAACAGAGATGGACATAAAATTGCTGCCTCGCCAACTTCAAAATAGCTTCTTTATCTGTTCTTTCCACAACAGTTCCTGGCCAAATTTGAAAACCGGCTTGCCCTGCCCCTCAAGTGCCTCTCAGACATGGCTTGCAGCTTCC
The DNA here is from genome assembly GCF_004798865.1 of Varanus komodoensis. NCBI lineage: Eukaryota > Metazoa > Chordata > Lepidosauria > Squamata > Varanidae > Varanus > Varanus komodoensis. Next base: position 2,345,871 of record NW_025336142.1, read on the forward strand.
TCCCAGGACAGCTGGTGGGGTATCCTGCAACGAAACACCCATCTACACTTGCTTATCATGCTGGGTGGGGGCCTTGTATAGCACAGTCCCAGGCATAGCTACTCATTGGCTGGTTCAGACAGTGCAACAAGCAGTGGTGGGTTTTCACCCTTGTTGGTCTGTTGGGCTTGTCTGAACCCAGCTGTGGAATGCCACCATGGAAAGTTTGGTCTTTAGAAACCACAATACAGAACAACAGCTTGTTCTATGCTTTCTCTGCACCACCATGGTTTGCCATGTTGGTTGAACCCAGGATTGTGGCTTCCACGGTCCTGGTATGCAAAGACCACAGTCACCTGGAAAGAGTGGCAACTGCAGGGGCCACTCCAGCCATCCAGCCTCTCGGAGGAAGAAGTAGGCAAGGAACAATGCAACTTGGGTTTGGATTTCAGGTGCAGTGGCTGATGGCCAACATTGGGAGGACAAAACAGGGAGGACAGAAACCACGGTAGCAGGGAAACTGCTTGGCTGTCTGTCAAGTAAATCATGGCAGAAAATAAAGCATGGCGACCATGCAGTTTTGTATTGTGTGAATCCAGGCACTGTGTGAAATGTGCAAAATATATCAGCCTGTGAGACGACGAGAAGCAGGGCATAGTTCTTTCTTCCACTTTTGTCTTCTGCTGTTTCTTTCACTTGATAGTGCATTATGCACATTGGCCAATGACAACTGCTTATCACAGACCTGCTTACTGTACCTGATCATATAATTATTGCAAACCACTTAGTATGATAATACTTTCTTGGTGCTTTGTTCATTGTGCAGAGAAGTCTGACTTCAGTGTGCCTTATCGCCTTTTTATTTAATTACATGTAATTTAGTTGTTGTGAACTAATTGTGCATTGGACCAAAACATCTTCTTGTACTATATCCAGTTCTGCCAAGAAGATTTGCTCCTTTTGGCCTTTTAAGTGGGTTGGTACTCATGGAACACCACCTCCTGCTTACAAACGGGATTACTAAGAAAATTGCAACCAGGATGCTAACAATGAAAGTTTCCATTGTCACGCACAAGTGCCTGGAAAGTGTGTCTCTCAGCACTTCCAGAGAGCCACTCCGCACATATTCAGGAAGTGATTAAGGCTGGCAAATTGCTGCTAAGGTTTTACACTCTCCATCTTGAGAATACTTCAGTGATAGTGTACTTGAATTGGTGCAGTCTTGATAAAAGGCAGTTATTGGATAGAAAGCCTTGTGGGAGTAGCCTTCAGAACATTTGCTGGAAGACCACTGTGGTGTTCCCTCTCAGAGGATTTATCGTGCTTGGGAACAGAGAGAAGAACAAGATCTGCAACATACCCATTTCACTTGACATTCGGGCTTTTTGCTTTGCTCCCTTCCTTCTTTTTCTCCTCATGCTGAAGTCAAACTCTTGGCCACCAAGAACAAGGACCTGGTGTATTTTGCTTGCAATCATGCAAGGAGAAGCATGTACACCTGGCCTGGGAAGAAGACAGACTTGATTCTATGAGGAGGTCTTTGGGCAGTTGGTGGTGGATCAGCCAAGCTTCTAATTTCCAGGGCTTTTCTAAACCAGGCATGTTTGTCTCGTGTGCTCATTCCCTACTCATGGTTTTAAGGCGTTCTTCAGAGAACAGCATGACCATTCCAATTCACTTGTGTGTCCAACCAGGAAGTATGATGAGGGCTTTCTAAAATTCCAGACAAGAAAAATACAGCATTTAATTTTGAATGAAAGTAAGTGTAGCTCCCACTTGTGTATTGGTGCTGTTCTACTTTGCCACAGTGCCACTTAGAGGTTATGATATGACAAAGCAGGCAAGGCAGGCCAGGCCAGGCCAAGCCTTCTTGTATGGTGCTTGGATCTCAGTTCTGTAATACAACCAGAAGGAGACACAATGGGATAACAGCATTATGTAAATCAGCTTCCAGTAATTTGGCAAAAGCGAGAATAGAACAATCCTCCCCTTCCAAAATTAAGCTGCTGAAAGGAAGGCGGTCTGAGTGAACAAGAATGGGGTTAGTGTGGAAGGACCGTGGTCCTCAGCAGTTCTGGTATTCAACAAAGTTCCTGGATTCAGGCTCCTTAATTCACTCAAACAAGCGGTCCAGTGTAGTTTCCACGATCTCTCTCTCTCTCTCTGCATGTTTTTTAAACCATGATCTATACAACACACAATCAAGTGGTGTCAGCGATATGGTTTCCATCCTCCCTGCTCAGTCTCTCCCACCATTGGCATGTATCCCATCAGCCAGTGCTCTTGACATCCAATCCCAAATTGCATCACTCCCTGCCTGTGTGACCTGCCTCTTCCTCTTCGGTCCACTCACAGAGGCTGGATGGCTAGGGCGGCTCCTGCAGTTGCCACTGTTTCCAGAGGACCCTGTGGTAGTTGCATACCAGGACTATGGAAGCTAGGATCCTCGCATCAGGCAACAAACAAGCCATGGTAGTGCAGAGAAACTATACAGCAAACCATTGTTTCTTGTTTCATGGCTTCTAAAGATCAAATTTACCATGCTTATGGAAATACCACGACTGGATTCAGTCAGCACAGAGGACCAACAATGGTAAAAAGCTTCCATGGCTTGTCTGAGCCCAGCTGCTAAGTTGCAGAGGAAAAAAAGAGAGCTTCCGTTTTCTCCACAACTTTGTTGTGGCCTGGACCACCCTTAATGTTGGAAGTGCAGATAATTGAAATGTTCGACTTCTGAAAATGGAACGAGCCTTGTTATTTTTCTTCTTAGCATGACACTCTAGGTTTTATGCTTTTAATCACCATCTGCTGTTCAATAAATGCCAAATTGCTCCTAATGGACTCTTGTAGCATAGGGTTTTTAATTTGCTTTTACACTCAGTGTTCATTATTGGCAATTCAGTGCTTCTCATATAAAGTTTTCATTTCTCACATAGTACCTGGGGTCCTTTTGAGGCAAATAGTGGCTGCATATTTCTTTTTTAAAAAATCATATGCACACACACATGCATATTCTTCGTTAAGGCAGTAAAGGGATGTTGAAAAGCTTAAAATGTTCTCTTAGCAACACCAGTGATAGCAATTTCCCCCACAGAGCATAAAAGAGTGCACAGCAATAGACCTCCAGAAAGGTTTGTGAGAATCTTTGGGACATCAGATTATATGAGAAAGTGAATTGGCAAGAAAAAGAAATCAAGAAGTTGGCAGGCTCTGTAGGACTCCAAGTTCCAGTAGCCCCAGTGTGCAACAAGTGAACTCCAGTATCAGAGGCCATATGCCTATGTAGACCAGTTGCTGGGGAACATGGGCAGGGAATGCCTCTGCCCTCATATCCTTGTTGTTGTTTCTAGTCGCAAAGTTCCATTCAACCCATTGCTACCCCACGGACAACATTCCTCCAGGCCTTCCTGTCCTCCACCATCCCCAGAGTCCACCTAAGCTCACACCGACTGCTTCAGTGACCCCATCCAGCCACCTCATCCTCTGCCGCCCCCTCCTTCTTTTGCCATCTATTCTTCCCAGCATTAGACTCTTCTTCAGGGAGTCCTTCCTTCTCATTAGGTGGCCAAAGTATTTGAGTTTCATCTTCAGTATCTGGCCTTCTAAAGAGCAGTCAGAGTTGATCTCCTCTAAGACAGACTGGTTTGATTGCCTTGTGGTCCAAGGGACTCGCAGAGTCTCCTCCAGCACCACAATTCAAAGGCCTCAATCCTTTGGCGCTCAGCCTTCCTTATGGTCCAGCTTTCACAGCCATACATCATAACAGGGAAAACCATGGCAGTGACTACTCATTGACTTTCTGCCACTGCGGAAACACATAGTAGAAAGAGAAAACTGAAGGTAGGGGGCAGGAGAGAAGGAAGAAAGAGAAATTTGCCCACAGGGGACAGACTGAGCTGAAACCACCTGGGTGTTGATTCTCTCCCTCTCCAGAGGTCTGAAGTAAGGCCTTGTATTCCTTGCCTTGGACTAGCACACTGTGGTTTGCCTTTACGCGTGTCCTTGTTAAAAATAGGCCTATGTTACCACAACATCTGAAGTCCTTAGTGCTGCCTGCTCCAAACCTGATTAGAACTGTCCCAGGAAGTTGAACGACTCATTTCTTGTAGTGTGAAGATTGCACCCCAGTATATTGGGAAGTATCCAGCTGTGTTGTTCTCTCAGCATCAGTGAAATTGCACCACTGGAAACTAAGGTTTGAATGATGCACAAGAGGAGAATCCAGCTATAGTTACAGTTATGGATTCACAAGTAGGTGTGCACCACTGCCACAACCTCTTGCACAAGCATAGTGCACAAGCTCTTGCACAAAGGAAATTTTTGTGGGAGCTCTGCTTGCACTACTTGCATTTCTGGAACAATATTGTTGGATATGGATGGTTACCTGGAATGGCATAGTTTCATCTCTTCCTTGACTGCCCTCATATCTTTGTCCACATTGGATGCCCTTAGGATATATTTTAAGCTTTGTCAAACTCCTTTGTCAATAAGCAGCATCCCTGCAGACAAGAAAAGCTTTGCATGACCCAATTACTTAGGTGGATGCTAGCAAGACTAAACAGGCATCCCAGCTAGCTTCATCATTATCACACTGCATCTCTATACTGCCTGTGGCCAAAGCTCTCTGGGCGGTGCAGATCATTTTAAGTCACCCATCCAGTTTTCGGCAAGGCCTGATCTTGCTTAGCTTCCAAAATCAGGAAGAATGAGGTGACATGGAAGCTATTTTCTATAGCTTCAGGTAGTTTTATGACTCCCTGACGGCATTTTCATGCATTTGCAAAAGAGTGAGGACACCAAAATTATCTGCAAAGAAAATAGAGACAACGGAAGATTAGTCTTCCTAGAAAAAGTGATGTTGCTTATTGCTGTATGCTAATGTAGGTTACTGTATAAATTTATCATGGCTTTTTGAGAACCAAGGCTGGGCTGAAAATACATGAACCTGTTTGCAATTCCATCTCCACCATTAACATGAGAATCACCACCCAAGAAAATTGAGATTAGGCAGGTGGTAAACTAACCTAGGACAGATTTGGGCTTGAGAAGGCAGGGCAAATGAATACCACACTTTCACCCCAAAGGTGAAGAGGCATGTCTAAAGCAAAACTTCCAACATAATCCTGCTTCTGGATAAATACATGCTGACTGAACTCAGATGAAATCTTTTCAGTGTACGGTGGTTAGAATTTGACCAACGTTGATTTGAAAGGCCGTATTTTTAGGAAAGTAACCTATAATGCACTACAGCCAGTGCTATTGATGTTGTGCTAGTGCAAACTTGTGCTTGTGCAAGGGAACTGGCACAAGAGGAGGCTGCATTTGCCACCAACATTTGGCAACATCAACCAAATTTGGCACTGGTGCATTCACCCGTTTTCCCCACTGGGTGACGTCCATGGCACCGGCTTTCATTTACCCTAGTGGGATGAATATGGACAGCAGCGGGAGCCTTCCTATGGCTAATTAGCCTGATGCGATTTAGGTCTCAATGATTTGTAAGTGGATTAAAAATGCGGGAGAGTCTTGTGGTGATATGAATGGATTGAATGGTTCTGTGAATCCCCAGCATGCAGTTACAGACAATCTGGTGCTCTTGATCCAGGACAGAAGAATGATTTGGACTGTGGATTGTACCTGGGCAGGAGGAATCAGGCTCCGACACCTGCTCAGTCATTGTGTGACTTTTCTCTAGCCCCTCTCCTCTAGCTGCACCCAGTTCTGGTGAAGTAGCTTTTCGATGGAAGGGTGGAATGAGAATCACTTCCACTGAGTTTGACTGTTCCTTCTCCTCCTGGCATCAGTGCTCACCTTTGAACAATGCATCTAACATGCTTGGCCTGGTGGCAAAGGAAGGAGATGAAAGGAATGCCAAGAGAGATCATGAATCCTGGCCTTTTCTTTTGATATGCAATGGAATAGAATCAGTGAGGAATGCTAAATGGGTATCTGATTTGCTTTTGGAAAGATATTCATTATATGTCAATTCATTAGGACTATCTTTGGAGGTTTCAGACAGGAAAAAAATAACTCATTTGCAAGTAATTAATAGAGAATTACTTTGGCAATACAATTTTGCATGCTGATGAAACATTTATATTTGAATTACTTTCAATCCACTTCAAATATAAACTTAGATGTTTTCTCAGCAGATAAATTAGCTATTTTGTTAATTACCAATTAACCAATACTCCAGTTCAACATCTGCATCCCAGAGAAAATTAGGGATTTCACTTGTCTACCGAAATTGAAGTCTTAAAGGGCCTTGATCTTAAAGGATTACCTCCCCACTGGCTGCTGTGGGTTCAATTTGTGGCCAGATCATTCAGCTGACATTGCACTGGGGTGATTGATGCTTCCACTCACAATTGTGGCATTATTCCCACCCATAAGAACTCACCAAACTGGGTTCTGTGACTAGTCAAAACATCTGCACAATGTTGACTTAGTATTTGGCACTGTCCCCCAAACCTGAAAATAGAAAAAGCGATGGAAACAGGTCTGTGTTCAAGATCCAACCATATGATGTCTGTTATCCTAGCCATGTCTACTTGGCAGTAAATTTCATTGGAGGCCAGTACATCTTAGTTCCAAGCTGCATGCATAAAAGCGGACCCTGCATCTATGTTGCTGAGTGAATAAGACCATTTTGCAAAGCTGTTCAATGTAACAAAATTAAAAGCATGAGCTGGCAAGTCCCTGGTTAAAATGGTGCTTCGCCCCTGCACCTACTGGCTAGCTTGAGACAGATCTCTATTACCTTTCCACCTGTAGCACAGAGAAGGTACAACTAGTCCATTGTACCAGAATTTTGAAAAGATGACTGAGACCGGTGTGCAAAATAAAGCACCTGAAGATTTAATGGACAATTCTATATAGTCAAGTTAAATGTTCAAAAAGCAGAAATTTGATTATAGATCTGCTATTGCAGCTGGTTTAACCCACAGTGGCTTATCCAGGCTGGGAACCAAGCTATTCTTCATTATTTTGACTGTCTTCTGGAGAAAATAGATGCAGCAAGAGGCACAAAATCTGAAATTGTCAAGTGTACCGCAAGAAGCAAAATGTATTTTTTGATGCTTACCTAGAATAGATGCTTACCTGGCAAATTACACAGAAATGGGCTTCATGTTTTCCCTTCTAATTATTTTCAGGAGAATTATTATTGATTTACAATAATCTCCTCTTCACATTTCCCAGCAACTTGTCTGAAATATGCATAAACACAAAATAGAATAAACATCTAATTGGATTTTGCAAAACCGAACACCTATAAAAGAATCCTTATGCTTTCAAACAGCACGTACAAGATCGTTAGTTTTTTCTAGACTGTGGAAATGCCTTCCTGGGTTCTCAAATGACAGAATATTTATCTATTATTTAATCAAGTAAAGCTGTTTTGCTTTTTAAATCCACATTCCTCAAAATAGGGCATATATTGAAATGGTAAAACTGCATGAAACAAAAGGAAATTGTAGATAATCATTAGCACTTTTGAAGCAGCCTTTTGCTAAAGGTGCAACGTATGGAAGTTTAGATGGAAGAAAGAAAGGCCTAGAACGCTCAAGAGCGTCCTGCCAGAGTAGCTGGGAATTGTAGCTCTAGGCCCATTTCCCATCTTGAAACACACATGATTGTACCCCAACTGCCCTAAATGAAGGAGTGAAGAGTAGATTGAATAGGGTTAATTCAGAAAAATGACTGAACCTGCAATTATTCAAGGAAATAATTGCTTCAGTATTTATAGTACTGGTGTCATGAACATACAATACCAATAGCTTGGAACACTGCTAAAATTGGATACAGTCCTATGTGTTACCTATTCACCTATAAAACCCATTTAATCCAATGGGGTGAACTCCAGAAAAATGCCATAGCACAGGTGGTGGGATTTATTTTTCTCTTGAGAGTTGCATTGTCTGTCCATGGTGGACAGCCCATGCCATGGACAGGTAAGACCAGAGCTAGAGGTCAGTAGAATGACCTCCTTCTTGCCCTCTTAGTCTTCACCCCACAACTGAACTCTGTCCCACTGGGGATATTGAGTGAGGTCCCATTAATTTGGGTGCAACATAAGCACAACCTTCATTGGCTTTCTGCTAATTTGTGATTTCTATGGGAATTTGGTGTGTGGATTATGGAGAACACCTGAAATAGCAAGATATTTTGAGGATGACGGGTGAGAGAAGACAGGCGGTCTATTCTTGACTGATTCGAAAGGCCATGAAGTAGCAATGGTGAGGGTTCTGTACGAAATGCTCTGAACACCATGCGTACCCTGTGGGGTACAGTTCAATCATGACTTGATGGTTAGGCATTGAGAACAAGGGGTGGGCCAGCAAGGTCCCCATGCGCAGGTTTGCCAAACCTCTTCCTGACAGTTCTTCCTACCATTTGTGCCGCCACGCTGCCGTTTGGTTCTTTGCCTCCGTCCCAGTAACGGAAGGATGAAAACAGTTAATATTGAAATGCGGGTACAATCTGCAGCTCGGTCTTTTATACGTTTCACTCTAATCCCTTTGCAAGGAACTGTTAGGCAGAGAAGGAGGAAATTCTATTTGATGTGACAATATTAGCCACCAGCCGTTTCCCAGACCGAAGGAAAAAAATTAGGACAAGAACACAGTTGTGCTTATTTCCACACCAAGCAAGGAAAGCTTTCTGCCTCCAGCTTAGCCCTAGAATGTATTTGCTATTTTGGTCAGTGGTTGGGCAATTTTCATTTTTGGTCTTCATAGACTAGGCAGATGGCATCAGCCATGATGTCAAACCAGATAATGAACAGCAGTTCTCCTCCTAAAACGAAAGGCACTCGCATACGCACCCCAGTAGCTGTCATGTTCAGTTAGAGTGAACAGCTGGTGACGAGCTGAAGCTCTGATTGAGCCCTGGGCGTGGTTTTGGGGGAATGTTTCTATGTTCTGGCATCCAGAATCTCTCACCCATGTTTTGTTTTCCTGTTTTCTTGTCTTATTCAGGAGTTCTGCATTATTCTTTTCAATAGGAATTTCTAAAGCAGCATGCAATGAAGGGAAGTTTTTATACAGCTCATTGCAAAGGATTTCGGAGCTTTTGACACATAAGGTGCAGGTGATAAAGAATACTATTGCACAAAATCACATATAATGGGATGCAGCAGGGGTTACATATATATAAGCATGGAAAGGAAGGTGGTTTTGTGAACTAGATGAGCATCTGGTAAAATTAACAATAAAGCGCAGAACACCTTGCGGAAATTAAGATTGTGAATGTGTAGAAGTGGGAGCAAATAAAGGCCAGTTTCTCAAACTTCAGCTGAAGTAATTATTCTCAGCTGAATATTCAGAAAATAATCCTTTTAATAGAGGGAAATCATGGAGAAGAAACATTCCTGGTGGTTGCTAGGATTATATGCGGTGAAACGTATGAATGCGAGATCTAGTCTCGATTCCATAATGCTTGAACCAGTTCGTTCATGCGGATTCCTCCAGTGTGTGTCTTTCCTTCACTTTAAGGAAAGAGAGCCTGTGACTGTTGGGTGGCATACAAATGAAAGTATTAAATTAATACAACAAGTAAAGTCCTGCTCAGAAGGCTTAATAAAGATGGACCCTAGTGGCCTGGATTGAGATGCTGTCCACACCTGGTATATTTATTTTATTTTTAATTGGTGTGGCTAGAGATGGATTCTCCAGGAAGCTATATGGCTGTTGAAGACTGTGATCTAATCAGGTTAGGGTTCCTCAGGCTCCTTTTGGGCTGAGTCTGGTAATTCTGGACATCTCTTTCTTTATTTCTCCAACCTGCACCTTTGCCCCTGCCCCGCGTCCTCAGCTTGCTGGAATCCATGCTTTCCCTGCTTCTGATGCGCCTCTCAGCCACTCCCTCTCCCAACAACACCAAATTTAGCAACAGTAAATCTGCATCATTTCTCTCTGGTGGGTCTCCTACAAACAAGAATGCATCCTCTGGCTTATAAACCAAGCAAACCTTCTTCTCTGTACAGTTTGCACATGTGGCTATTTGAGGATAATCCCTGTAAAACTTTGGCTTTTTAATTGAGTGGAAATGCATGACCTAATTTCCCAAAGTGTGTTGTGCATTGGAGCTAAGTTCCTGAATTTAGAAGCACAAGACCACAAAGACGCTTTGACGTGGGTTTAGTGCACAGTCTGCAAATTTTTAGAGCCCGAAGCCCCTTTGGGATTTGAAGGATTTGGGATTTGTAGTTCCATGTGTGCTTGGAACTTAAGTGTTGGTGTTCCCACCCAGTGTGGACTGTGGAAATTGAAAATGGCATGTGGATGCTACCTTTCGGGGGAAGGGTGTGCACTGTGGGGGGAAAGGGCAGCTGCCAACTCTGGTGGGTCCTAAAGAGGTGCAGGGGCTACCTTGCATGTCCCGTATGCTACTGCTGCACTGACCCCAGGGAAGCTGGGAACTGGGCTTGGGAGTGCTTGGGGATTTTCACCGGTTGTTTCGATGTTAATTTTTGTAGTTAAATGCTTTGATGTTTTTATTGTTATCTGTATTTTATATTGCATTTTATATGCTTCTGTAAACTGACCAGAAAGCTTCAGCTACTGGGCAGGAAAGAAAGCAGAGTAATAGAATCATTGAACAGTAGAGTTGCAAGGGGCCATGAAGGCCATCAGGTCCAACGCCCTGCTGTTGCAGGACACAGCAAGACCAACGACACTTTCATACCCTTGCCAAATGACAGCTCCCAGAATTCTTTGGGGAAGTCATGACAGTTACATTGTTACAAAACAGAAATTCGTATTTACTGATACATCCAGTGTTGGGAGTATCATATTAACAAATTACATGTTTCATTTGACATACTTACAGATGCACCCAGTAAATCCAAAATGAGTGAACAGCAGTTTGAACTGCACCATTGACAAGCTCCCAAGATGGAGGAAGGCAGCAACATTGGCTCCAGCCCTATTTGTTGATTCCAGTTGCTCTTTCCTGCACTCTTCCCAACTCTAGAATACACTTTCTTAGGTGTGGGAACCAGAATTGCACACCATATTTTAAGCGCAGCTGCGTTGTAGACTTGTATGAAGATGGTAGGGCACTGCAGTTCTCTTTTCAAACCCTTTCTTGATTATCCCGAATGTGGAGTTTACCTGTTTTCATGGCAGCCGTGCATGGGATCCACCAGGACTCCAAAATCCCTTCCTTGATCTCTTGCTAGCTCAGATCCCTGATACTTGAAGTTGGGCTTTTTCTCCCAATATGCATTGCTTTACACGTGCTTATACTAAACTTCATGTCTCATTAGGATTTCCATTCTCCCAGTCTGAGGAGTGCTGTAATGATCTCCCTTTTCCCATGAGATGTAGTGATGGCCAGGCATTGGGAAGGTTTAAAAGGGAATTGGACAGATTCCTGGAGGACAAGTCCATCCATAGCTACTAGTCCTCATGGCTGTATGCTCTCTGTGATGTCAGAGACAGGACGCCTACGTGCACCAGTTCCTGGAAAACTTGGCTGGGAGGGTGTTGCCATACTTTTGGGTTTCCTGTGGACAGCTGGTCTACCAGTACATGACAAGAATGCTGGATTAGCTAAGCCCCTGGTCTGAACCAGCAGGAAGTTCCAATGGAGAGCTCCCTCTGGCTCTCCCCATCCTAGCTGTTCTGCCCCTGGGAGGAGACCACACTGCCAAACCCCCAAGACACCTCCCTTCCATTTAAGGGCAGGTCTTGGTTGCAACTGGAGTGTCTCAGTGTCTCACGGGATGAGTCCCCACAAAGGCTATGCGGCTATTGACCTCTGATCTGTTGCAGTTCCTGTGCGTGTCACAGCCACCTGGTTGTCGTGCCTGAACAATCCAAGGATGTTCCATTCCTAGCTGATTTAGCACCGTGTCCAAATCCTGACAAATCAGCAAGATAGTCTAAGATTTGACCATAGGTTATTTTTCTAGCCCAGGGGGGCAGAGATTGGCCAGAAGCGGGTTTGGATGCAGCTAGATAATCTGGGGAAGAAGCAACCCTAGGTTGTTCAGCCGTTCCACCTGAGCTTGGGCAGCGAGCCTCGGTGCACTGCCTCATTCAAGACCACCCATAGTTTTTGAAAGAAATTATAGGTTGCTTTGATCTGTGAACTGGGCCAGCAATTCCTGGCAATCAACATGCAGGCCTGCTGAAGAGAAAAGAAGCTTTCCTTACTGCTCTGAATTCCTTTCTCCTCTACTTGCACCATCAAGCCTATTGGGACAATGAGAAAAATTCTTTACCCTTTGGATTGGTGCAGAACATAAGATCTAACTTCCCCCCTTTTTTCCTAGGAGTTCTTTGATAATCAAGGCATCAATGTGAGACACATCTTGAAGATTTTTCCCATGTTTATCCATAACTCAGATCATGAAGCTTATGTTGGAAAGCTGCACCAACAAATCTCAAAAGAACGTGTGTGTGTGTGTGTGTGTGTGAGAGAGAGAGAGAGAGAGAGAGGATGCATGTGTCTCCACTGACAGGTGTTCCATATGATTGTTAGATAGCTACAAGAAAGCCAGGGGTGATACTAATATTGCAAAGATACACGGTTTCTGATCAAGGAGGAATCTGACTTAGATTTGACATGGACTCTCCTCCATCTTCCATTTCTTTGCCACCTGTGGGCTGGTTCTTCTCCAGGTGGTTCTCGACCACATCACTGTGGATCACAGGCGGGGATTCCCACGGCTTAATCTGCATGCTCCTCCTTGTCAGGTTAAAAAGATACACTTTCCCTCCACACAGCAACATGGAAGAAGGTTGTGATCGGGAATTTCCTTCTGCTATCTAGCTTCCCGCATCTATTAGGCTTAGAATACAATCACATGAACTTGCAAAGCTGCAGTCTGAAGAGACCAGGCACAAGGTTCCTGTTTCCACGGTTCTGGTGATGAGGCGAACTTTGGTGGGCAGGGAAGACAGATTTTCGGAACGGCATAATGGTTGCTCAGAGTTTAATGATCAGGTTGCATTTGAATGCCAGGAACACAGGCTGCCCTATTGTCTGTTTGCTTTCCCTTCTTTCTCATTTGTCGCCCCTTTGTTTACACAAGCATTGTGTGTTTTTCTGTGCTTGGTGTGCACGCAGAAAGAATCTCAAAAAGGGCCAGCTCACATTCTGGGCAAAAAGGTGCTGCTTATCTTGAATCTTGGGGGCTCTTTGTTCATGCTGATCTGGGTCTTTCCCCCTGGTGAAATTACTGTCGCAGGGAAATAACCCGAGGGCTTTGCCTCATGCAGATGAGCGGGGGTTTTCATAACTGGCTGCTAGTGCCGGAAAAACACTTTGTCGCTTGTAAATGAAGCAAATGTCATGTGCAAATCAAAGAGGCGTGATCAGCGCACGCCTTCACGTGCCGTTCAGAAAGCTCCCTTTTGGAATCCGGCCATTCTTTGCCGGGCAGCTTTTGATCTCCTTCATACAATCTGACATCGCTGAGCAAACAAGCACTTTGATGGAGGGAATCGCTGCTCATCGAAACAGATGTTTTCTTCCATTTGCATTTTCCCCCTAACAACTTAGCAGGCAATTTCCGTTAAAATATTGTAATGTATGCAGAGATGATGATGTTAAATGTGCAAAGTAGTTTCCTAAGACATGTCCTGTGGTTTTTATGCTAATAATTTTTAGTCAGTTGGGTTCTATGGAGAGATCAATAGAAGAGTCTGAATTATTACTTTTCACAGCGTGGTGCTTCTCCTGCATCCATTCTTTGGGTTGACGGGGGCTTCGTGTATTGCACGGTGGTCTTTAGCAACATTTTGGAAAGATACCCACCTGGCCCATACAACATGCGCTGCATTTTTTGAAAATGCTTCCGTGGAGAGGTTTATCATCATCAGCTGCAGCCTTAATAATAATAACAATAGTAATAGTAAAAGTAATACACTGTCTAGTAGCCAAAGCTTTCTGGGCAGTTCACAAAAAGTTCTCAAAAATACAAAAACGAGAAGTGTTTGGCACACTGTGTTTATGTTTACAGGTTAATCGTATTGGGCAGAGTTCATGGGACTTTGATTTAGTTATGGATTGAAATATTTCTGAGACACCTTTTATTGGTACATCTCATGGTGGGGGCAACATAAAAACACAAATCCATTATCTTTCTTAACACAAAATCTGCATTAATGATCCAGGCGAAGGTCCCTACCATTTCAGAGCTGATCTACAATGTAACCTTTACTGTTGTTACTCAAGGAAAATAAAACCCCTTACGAACAAGCAAAATGTAATGCAAAATAGAGAGCTTTTGATGGAAGCTCTGCACGGCAAGACAAGGGCCGGGGTCAGACGACACAAAAAGCTATGGTGGTTTTTTACCATTGTGAGTCTGTTGCATTGTCTGAACCCAGTTGTGGCAGTTCATCATAATAAGCTTGGTGTTTAATAAGTATGATAAGAGACAATGGTTTGTTCTATGGTTTCTCCATGCCACCATGGCTGCTCATGTTGTCTGAACCCAGGATTGTGGTTTGCATGGTCCTGGCGTACGACTACTGCAGATTCCCCTGGAAAGAGGGGCAACTGCATGAGCCACTCCAGGCATCCAGCCCCTTTGCTTGGACTAATGAGGATGAGGCAGTAGTCATAGGCAGGGAGCAATGCACTTTGGGATTGAAAGTGCATTGGCTGATGAGATACCAACAGAGGGAGGATTGAACAGGGAGGATAGAAACCATGGTTAAGGAGCAAACTTTTGATTGTCTGTCAGGTAGATCACCAGTTGGAATTAAGATTGCTGGGAGAAATATCAACGACCTCAGATATGCAGATGATACCACTCTCATGGCAGAAAGTGAAGAGGGACTAAAGATCCTCTTCATGTGGGTGAAGGAGGAGAGTGCAAAAGTTGGCTTGAAACTCAACATTAAGAAAACTAAGATCATGGCATCCAGTCCTATCATTTCCTGGCAAATAGATGGGGAAGAAATGGAAGTAGTACAGATTTATTTTCCTGGACTCCAAGATCACCGCAGACGGGGACTGCAGCCAAGAAAATAAAAGACGCTTGCTCCTGGGGAGGAAAGCTATGGCAAATCTTGACGGCATACTAAAAAGCAGAAATCACCCTGCCAACAAAATGGTTTTCCCAGTTGCAATGTATGGCTGTGAAAGCTGGACCATAAGGAAGGCTGAGCACCAAAGGATTGAGGCCTTTGAATTGTGGTGCTGGAGGAGACTCCTGTGAGTCCCTTGGACTGCAAGGTGATCAAACCAGTCAGTCCTAGAGATCAACCCTGACTGCCCTTTAGAAGGCCAGATCCTGAAGATGAAACTCAAATACTTTGGCCCCCTAATGAGAAGGATGGACTCCCTGGAGGAGAGCCTAATGCTGGGAACAATAGATGGCAAAAGAAGAAGGGGACGGCAGAGAATGAGGTGGCTAGATGGAGTCACTGAAGCAGTCGGCGTGAACTTAAGTGGACTCTGGGGGATGGTGGAGGACAGGAAGGCCTGGAGGAATGTTGTCCATGGGGTTGCGATGGGCTGGACATGACTTCGCGACTAACAACAACAACAGGTAGATCATGACAAAGAAAACTGTGAACCCTGCTAACTACACAAGGTTGTTTACTCTATTGTGTGCATGCAGCAACATCTCTATATAAAATTAGCCTAATTCTGACTGGTTTTCATAATGTGTTTCAGGGATCCCAGGAGAGTGTCCAGTGACAGGATCAGAAAGGGGAAGCTTCTCTGAAAGGAAGAATGTTGAGTACTTCTGATCTTCTCCAGAAATGCAGAGACATGGGAGAATACGGGTGGATCCTGGTTTGCACATCCCATTCAAGGTGATCACCAATCCAGTCCCACCTACTTGCCCACCTCTAGTTTCTAAGAAGTGAATATGCACCTGAAAAATGCTTCCAAATCCTTCATAACATCTATTGGGAGCTCCTTGGAAGATGCTCAGAAGCTCTTCAGTAGACAAGTTACTGTACAAATCACTGCTTGGAAGTATGAAGCTCTAATGAGTGTTTCCGACTATTAGTATGAAAAATGCTTCCTATCTCAGCAGAATGCCACAATTTCTCCAGCCAAGGGTGGAAAGCAGAGATATGCTTATATTCAGCATTCAGTATAAAAATCTTTTTTCTTTTTTGTCTATGAAAAATGAATTGCAATGGCAAAATTCTTAACAAATTTAGTATTTATCTATCTTCATCATCTTTTAAATTACTTTGATTCTAAATGATTTTATTTAAGAAGACTATGTCAGATGAATAAAGTTACTCTTCTGGAGTAATATGAGACGCTGTGAGTCTGGCTGACTCTGCTCCAAAAGGGTCATTTCCTTAAAGCTGCTTACTGTGAGTCTAATCCCTGCAGCTGGTGTGTGTGTGTGTGTATGTGCGTATATGCAGGAAACGGTTTGCTTCCCATTTTAATGTGAATACACCTAATCCACTCTTTGTGAAACAATACACAGATAAAAACACAGTTATATTTGCACTTTCCCAAATTTTGTGTTGCTGTTCTCAGATTGAGAAAAACGCAAATAATAAGTGAAAATAATATACCGAAATATGTTACATCGGGGAAAATGGCTTGCGAAAGCAACATATATTTGGGGAAAGTGCATATAAAAGGACATATATTAAGAAAAATGCTCATAAAATATGCATGCATTTCCATGCAGATCATTTGAAAACAAAAAAATAGCCAGCTGATGTTGAGACGTGGCAAAAGCAATATCAGGCTTCTTTGGGCCCCTTCCGACGCTGCCGTTCTATGAAAGCTGGAAAGAGTAAGTGAAGCCAACACGGACAGATTGGATATATGGATTCTTTCACTCTACTGGTTGCTGACACATTGCAATGTACATATCTACTGCATCTTCAGGCTTCTGTCACCCTGATGGTTGTTGTTGCCCGAGCTCACTGTGGAAGGTCATAGGTGGTCATTTCTATCCAAGCTTGCAGAGTATTTTTTGGATCAGGCAGTTGTTACGATTAGGCTTGAAAGGGTTGGCGTTGTCCTATGTGCATCTCGCATGAGGCTGAAGCAGCATGGGATGCCACTAATAAACACGGCAGAGGCCATCTCCAGTCCATCCTGCCACCCTGGATACAGTGTGACTGGGAACTACTCCCTTCCATCGGCCGATGGGTGCCACAGGCAACCTAACGTGAAAGTGCTCGTGTCGAGATGACAAAAAGCAGAAGAAATCTCTTAGCACAGGAAGGGGCAGGATAAATGCATGCACGTGCCATGTTCAGTGCTTAGCCTTGGAGGAAAGCATCCATATATTTAGAAGGAAGCTGCTCCTGGAAGCCTGGAAAACAATTGGTTGCATTTCCTGACCTGGGTTGGGATGTGAAGAAGTGCTTCGTGCAGCCCATAGGACTTGGACCTGTCTGGTGGAAACACTTGACCTTTGACCTTTGAAAGACATGTTGGAATATCTCCTGCATTTCAAAAACAGCACTGCAAGATTAGTGTTTGAGCCAGACAGTTTGAACAGGGCCAGAAGCACTACGAATGTTCTTTCAGGGTCAGTGGCAAAGTAGTCAAGCTTGTCTTTCGTTAATAAGATGGGTTTTTATTTTATTTTACTTTTTATTTATTTATCGATTTATATCCTGCCTTTTTCCTACAAAGGGCTCAAGGCAGCTTACATCATTCTCCTCCTCCATCTTATCCCCACAACAACAACCCTGTGAGGTAGGCTGGGCTGAGAGTCTGTGACTGGCCCAAAGTCACCCAGTCGGCTCCATGGCGGAGCGGGGACTCGAACCCGGATCATCTGAGTCCCAGTCCCGTGCTCTTCACCACTGCGCCACCCTGGCTCTCCGGTGTGCTCTTGCTAGCTGGATGTTCTATAAGCCTTCGGAATGGAAGGGAAAACAGATCTCCATCCCCACTGTGGGTGACCGAGCCAGTTCCTCAACATCTACCTTAATAACGCCTGCAGGTGTTGTGAGGACAATATTCTGCCCCATTTGGTTTTGAGTCCCTTTTGAACACTTTGCCTCAAGATGTTCCATTTTGTCTGGAACAGCTGAGCAAACCAGGACAATATGCTTTGGAAGGCTTCGCACTTCCACTGGGACTTGGAAAACCTCCACTGAAATGGGCAGAGAAGTGTCGGTACCTCCGAAGGTGGGACCTGCAGAAATGTGCCTGCTTCCTTTGTGCCCATTGAATCAACATCTTATGGTGATCTCTATCAAAGGGCTAGAAAGAGTCTTGAGCATGGGCGTAAGCTTTACCAAGACATACCGCAAACTGCACTCCATGTCCCCAAGGCTTTCTTTGGTTAAGTAATTTTTTCTTCTGAGGTCACCTGGAAATGTCCTTTCTGGATGTTCTGGGTGTCCATCCCTACTCTGTTGGGCTACCACTTCCTCCCTGCTTTGCTTGGTCAGAGCATAAAGGGTGGGTGGCCAATTCCTTTTTCTTCCATTCTTCCCCATTTTTCTTGCTTGGATTTCAACCCCAGTGGCAGCTTCCCCTTTTTGCTCCCTCCACAGGCAACTTGCCAGCCTCATTCAGTCCATATCACTTTCCTCCCACACTTTCTCCAGGTAGCCTTACCTGGCTGGTCATAGAATGGCGTCTTTGTTGTAGCTCCACAATGAAACTCCATCTCTGGAAAAGCCCTGATCTTGTCTCTGCATCTCCGCTGGATTCTTTACTGCCTAGACTAAATGAAAAATGGAGGTACCTGTTGGGTTTCTTGCTTCCTTGCTTGCCATGCTGCTTTCTGGACCAGCTCTACCATGCAGAAACCAGTCTGCCCTCTGGTAGAACAGAGTCAGGAGCACAAAAAGAACTGGCTTTCCTAGCACATTTGAGCGAAATCCCTTCCAGCCCTGCATGGCTTATTCTCCAAACATGAATCACGGAGATGCATCTGGAGAGTGCCCTGAGTGAGCATGGCAGGAGAGGACTTTTGCTGTGGGCTCAGCATGTAATTAGAAAGCTGGTCATGGGCAAATCCAAAGCCTCATGTTTAATCAGATCTGGTGGTTAACAGTTCTGCAACTCCTCTGCATTCTGCAGCTTCTGACAATCTCCTTTCAGCCACAGAATAATGATGTGCCCTGCATGGCAGCCCAACTGTTTTAAACATGAATCACTGGTCAGCGATGGCTGGTCAGGCCTTTTCGTCATGTCATTGGGGAGAGAAGTGAAACATACTTTCAAGAAGCAGGACATGTGATATCTACAAGCAGGTGGACTGGTTGAGAAACCGCGGCTGACAAAGCTGTCTAATTTGAATACGTGGTACAAATTTTCAGGCTCGGCTGCTTCTTAATTAACATTCGGTGACAGTTCCCTTAAATTAAAACTAAGCCTATACAGGAAGCAATTAATTAAAAGGGATCTAAATCAGAACTGAACTGGAGCAGGCTTGATGGCTGATGGGATTAGTAAGGCAGGGGAAAGCATTAGTGCGGCATTTAAAGGACGCATGTTCAAATTTGGCTCTTCTCTGAAGTTAATAGCAGGCATTAGCACCTGGCTCACATGGAGCATTGGTGGTCTTTGCCTTTCACAAGACTGGAGGATTCTGCTAAGGTCTGACTGGAGATTCTCAGCTTCTTGCAGCGCCGACCGAAGGACAGAACTGGGAAAAGTTTTCTGCACGGCAGAATCCTTGCTGACATGCCCATGGTTCTGTGGTATGGGAATTATCCACACTTGGAAACTGTTTAATATCAGAACTGGAGTGACTTTGCTTTGCATTAACTATATTTTTGTTGTTAATGATAATTGCCTCAATCCATCCATCTGTCTGCAGTTTAAAAACAGGGAAAGCAATCCCCAGAGCCCCTAAGAGTTCTGGGATAACTGATTTGAGTGTTTAAAAATGCTGGCATGCACTCTTGCTTCAGAATTGGCCACTTACAGTCCAGCTAGTTCAGCATTCTTCACAAGAACACGTTCAGGAGTGGGGCTGGATAACAACAACAACAACAATAATCTTATATCACCTCATATAAAGTAAATTGAATTGATATATGGGTGTAGTTGAGGTGCAGGGAGAGGTTAGCTGGGTTAGTGCATTTTCTTTGCCCTAAGAGCGATGATTGTTTGCTTGGGTCTTGTGTTAAATGACTGCTTACACCTTCAGAAGCGATGTGGCTCACTGCCATTTTGTTTTTACTAGCAGCTTTGCTTCTACTTAAAGAAAGTTTGATTCAGTCCCTGCAAGTATTATTCCAACTCAGCCTTGTAAGGTCTACCCAGGGAGAGGTTAAACAGCCACTTGGTGGTTTGCCAGAAAATAACCAACAAGTAGACCTCCATCTGTTCTTTCCTTATACGGGGGAACATCCCAGTTGTTTAATTGCTTGCATTATTGGAAAACGGCCTGAAATTCTGGAGAAGAATGTGGTTTCATCCCTTGGCCTGTGCCGTTAGGAGAGCTTCCAACAGCAGTGTTGGGGGAAAGAACTTCCAGGGTTGTTGGAGGACTGTGTGACTGCAGTGGGCTTATGTTGACCAAAAACCAACTAGGTATCAGTTTGGATGAAAGAAATAAACTGGGAAGAACAGATGGGCAAATGTTCTGGTTTGCTTGATAGAATGGCATGGCGAGGCTCAATTTGCTTATGGAGGCAGCTGTGTTTTGCCAGGTACCCACACTTTTGCATGACACCCCACTTGTGGTGCCCGCACACCCAGGAAGCATGGGCTGGTTGAGGGTTAGACAAGCCTCAAAGATCCCTGATGTGAGCGATGGGTGATTTCAGGATTGTGCAAAGAAGCCATATGTTAAATCTGAGACTTGGTATGACACAATCCCCTCATGCTGCAGCTGACTGGAGGGAAAGAGGCTGGGAGCATTCGGCTGGGTCTCCTTGGGTGGAACACACTGCCCTGAACACACCTTCAATTCCATCCAGGGCTTAGAAATTTGGTACACTCCTGGGTTTGTGTGTGTGTCTGTGGTGGGGGTGAATTAAAGAACAGACAATCCATCACTTCCAAAGAGGAGTTGCTTTTTTGCTTGGTCCCAGTGAAACTAACAGGAAAACAACTACACCAGCCTCAGACTGGCATTAGTTGGCCTGAGCCAGGACCACATTGGTAGAGCAAAGGGACCTTGGATCTCACTGACCAATGGTCATTCTGATATCTTCCCACCCTGCCTGACCTCCTGACACCAGAGGGTCTCCACCAAAACTGCCTGTTGGCTTTGGAAGATCTCTCAGATGGCCTCTGATGGGGATGGGTGGGAGATGGGATTGATACTTTGATAGCTTCTTAAGTATCACACAGATGTTTTATGAAAGACTTGGACATCTAATTAAAAGGGAATGAGCATGCACAATACAAAACATATTAAATAGGTGGCAATGCATTCCATTCCTATACAAGAAGCAATTCATTTTTATTTGAGGAAGCAAATTAAAAAGTGTAGAGGTAACCTCCCATGATTACGATCACTGGCTTCCAAGCTTCTCGATGCCTGTGAAAGAGGGTTAGAATTACGGGTAATTGCACTCAGCCATAACTGGCCTAATGAGGAATGATGTGCATCTTAAACACCTTCTTGACTTCAAGCAGGGTGAGATGAGCCCTTGAAAGATGAAATACGGCAGGATGGCAGACGAGGAAGAAAGTAAGAAGGAAAAGAGATGGCTTTTTCTTTTTTCTTTAAAAAAGGATGCATGGGTGGGGGGGGGGGGAGCACCGATGACTGCAAAGCCCAAGATGGTGGGTGGAAATTTAGTTTGAGTTTTACAGTGACATTTGCCAATTGACAGAATTGTCTGCGGCATCCATCCAGCAGTACGCTTTTGTGCTGCTCCCACACGCAGGAAGTTCTTCCTGACATTCAGCTGGAAAATGGCTTCCTGTAACCTGAGCCTGTTATTCTATGTCCTGCCCCCCAGGATGATCGAGAAGAGATCCTGGCCTTCCCCTCTGTGACTACCCTTCAAGAGCTTGTAAAGCATCCTCCTCTCCACCCTCAGTCTTCCCTTCTTGAGGCTGAACATGCCCTGTTCTTTCCATCTCTCCTCATGGGGCTTTGTTTCCAGTCCCCAGATCATTCTTCCTGCCTCCTCTGAACCCTCCCCTGCATCTGCCTGCATCTTGTCTGCATCTTTCTTACATCATCGTGCCCAGGTGAACCAGATGCAGGACTCCAGGTGAGGCCTAACCAGTGCTGAGTAAAGGGGAACTAGTACTCCACGTGATCTGGAAGAGACCCTTCTATTAATGCAGCCTCAAATAGCATTTGCCCTTTTTGCAGCCACATCACGGTGACGACTCATAGTCAGCTTGCAATCTACAACAGTTCCAAGATCCTGCTCACTCGCAGTGTTGTGGAGCCAATTATTCCTTATCTTGGAAGGATGCATTGGGTTTCTTCTTCCTTGGTGCAGACTTGACATTTCTCCCTACTGGATTTCATTCTCTTGTGTTCAGCCCAGTGCTCCAACCTATCCAGAACACCGTGAATCTTCTTACTGCCTTTGGAGTATGAGCCATCCCAGCCAGTTTTGTGCCATCCGCAGATCTAGTCATCGTCCCCTGAACTTCCTCATCCAAGTCATAAATGAAAATGTTGAAGAGCCCGGAGCCCTGAAGTGCCCCGCTTGTTACCTCTTCCCACTTGGAGAACGTGCCATTGATGAGCACCGTTTGAGTCCAGTTCTGGAGCCAGCTGTGGACTCACATGGCCCTTGTTCCATCCAGCCTACTTCAGCTAGTTTGCGGAACAGGATATCGTGGGGCACTTGGTCAAAAGCTTTGCTGGAGAAGCTTGCATGCTGCCTTCTCTACACACCTTTTGCAGCGGGTGCAGGCAACTTTACTCATCCACGTCTTAATTCTCTGGGCCCTCGCCTCTTCTGTGTGATTGTAAGTCCAAGCTGTTAAAAGCTGCACTTGGTCTCCATCAGTAGGTTGTCTCTTCTCTGCTGTATTTTTGTTTGTCCTCCCCAGTGATGGCATGTCATACATTTTTAACTTTTTATGTTGCTTGCTTGACCTGCAAGCCAGCCAGAGAATATCAGTTGATGGGCAGACAAATACATTGAATAAATCCGATCCGTCAGATCAGTGGGCCATGAACCTCGCTGTTAGCCTCTGCTGTGGAGAGAAGTGACAAGTTTTGGCATATTGCGAGCTGGCCCAAGGCTAGCAAGAATGGCCCAGAGCCAAGCTGTGCGTCACACAAACGACCGAAGGACATTGGCGCACCTTCTACCCGTCTACCCCCACTGGAAGAGGGGTGTTGGGCTTGCCATTGATGAAGAGCCGCTTGGCAGCAGCACTTGTCCACCTGCATCCTGCTTGTCCCCCTGCCCAACCAGCTTCCTGACTTGGGGAATGAACGGTCCCCTGGAGATCAATGGTTGCAGCCTTGCTTCTGTGGAGAAAAAGGCCTCGTGGGTCATTAAGGCTCACGAAGAGGAGACAGAGCCACAAATCCCCTTTTTTGCAACCAGCCAACGAGAAACTGTCTCGGGAGCTTCCCAGTCTGGTGGCGGTGGCTCAGTGGACTGTGCAGGACTGGCTCAGTCCAACATTAGGATGATGGGGTGATGGCTTTGGTGGGATGGGGAGGAACCGCAGGACAGAGCATGCGAACTAGACTGCTGCCCGCCATCGCTTGCAATGAAACCGCGGCCAGCTGTCCATCAGGGGCCTCAGTGTGTGGGATCGGGGCTGCTGCACTGGCCCCAGCTCATCCTCTGCCCCAGGAGGAGGCTGCAGGCAGCCCCGGTGGCCCTCGGCGTTTGGGGATCCTTTCACGGTTGCATTTTGAGCGTGCAGAGCAAGGGCGTCTTCCCAACACTTCACAGACCACGATTGCTGCTGCGCACATGTGGCTTATTTCTTCATTCATTCATTCAGAACTTTGTCTGCTGCTCACTTGCGCCTCAGCACCTCTGGGCGGCTCACAAGCACAAGATAAAACCACAATAAAAACACATCAAAAACCACAACACATTAAAACAACAATAAAATGCAGCAAAAATACAAAACCAAAGTCTTACGGTAATTAGTTATGATTTTTTTTTTAAAGAGGGTCTTTGCCTGGTACTGAAAGGAAAGTAAGGAAGGCGCCAGGCGGGTCTCCTTGGGGAGAGCATTCCAGATGGGGGGAGCAGCTGCTGAAAAGGCCCTCCTCCTCGTGGCCCTCCCTCTCCCCTCCCCTCCTTCAGGGACGGCTCACACGGGAGGGCCCCACGCTTAGATCTCAAAGGCTGGGCAGGCACACAGGGGTGCAGGCACTCCGTAAGATCGCTTGCTGGCTCGCAGGGTTTGGAGAGCTCAAGGTAGAGGCATACTGCAGTTCCGAAATAGCAGGTGGCTTACGAAGGCTGCAGAAGACCTGTGCTTGCTGCAGTTTAACACTGGGGCTTGGTCCCTCTCTGTATTTCAAGAAATTGTGGTGATGGAATGAAAGGGAGAGAGGTGGAAAGAAGTGCCGGTCAACAAGATGAGGCCTTTTCTGATTCTTGAACCATATACATCATGATAAAAAAGCAAGACCCCGGTCCCAATTTGCAGCATCAATTTATTGGGCAATGATTTTCAGTAAATGCCTTTCGGCCTTCTGTAGCCCCCAGGCCTTCCCTTCCTCCCCATCAATAACTGATCACACCCCTTCCCTCTGGTTTTCCTTTGGATGCCTGAATGACTGATGGAAGGTAACTTCTGCCCTGTCCCACATGCTCATGGCTACATGCAGCACGTTTTCAGCCTGTCACCCATTTGCTCACAACCCGTTCTGCAAACCTCCACCACCGAACAACAACATGCCCCTTATCACCCCTCCTGATTTCCTACTAATCTGGCTCAACTTTCGTTCCTAGTTGTGCCAATGAACCTCATGAAGAAGCACAAGGGCCCAGTAAAAGTCCGAACAGGAAAGAACAAATAACTGATTTATTAATTTCAACCATGTGAAAGATGCTATTTTTTTCTCTTTTGCACGTCCACACAAACATGCTGCTCCCATATCTTTCTCAGGCAATTTCCCATTACCCTCACCACAATTCCTTCTGGGATTGCATGCAGAAATGGAGGTGGGGATAATTTATAACCAATAAAGCCAGCAGACTCATGCAGCAGCGAAAATGTTGTCTCCCTCTGATCCACAGATTACGGAGATGAGGGGATGAATGTACATCAGTAAGATTCCCTGCCGAGATAGTTTTTCACTGTTTTCAGTAAAAGAAAGATCAAAGGGAAGTGGCTAATTAGCATACCAAAGGAGACACCCCCCCACCCCCAAGCCTTATCGTTGTTTTAATCCAATAATAAACAGCCAAGTACAAAAAAAGATTATTCGATAATGGCTCACAGAAAAGAAAGCCTTTGAAATATCAGCTTCTGGATTTTTTTTCCAGAAAAAGGAAAATATTCTCAATTATACAGAATAATGCCAAGACTTTGGGGAGTAGCTTGTGGTTCCTGGGAGAGATTCCTTGTAAAACAACATTGCTGCTGGAGAGCAGTGTGGATTGCCCCTATCTCATTTTTATTGGGGGGGGGGCAACAAAAGACTTCAAATCCCTGCTTGAATCAATGCTGAGCTCTTTTATCTACAGAAATTAAACACAAGGTTGTTGCCCCCCCTCCTTTTTTTCTTTGGGAAAAAATTCTATTGCAGCTTCTTTTCCTAAACTACATTTTGCTTTTGGGCTCTAAATGAAAACCTAATGATAGAGATATTTTTAACTTCCAGGTTAACTTCAAGAAAGCAGACAGTTTTAGGAGAATTTAGCAAACTCGTCTTTTTGCTAGACCACATCAAGTGACATAAGCTTTTCCCTAGAACTCTGGGAACAGTTTGGTGATAGGACAGGCAAAAAAAATCAACTTATTGCCTGGTTACAGCGTAAGGCCTTCCTCTAGTGGGAATAGGACATTTCTGACAGTGTATACTTGGTGATTATAGTCAGAGCTATGGTTTCCCCAGTTGCAATGTATGGCTGTGAAAGTTGGACCATAAGGAAGGCTGAACGCCGAAGAATTGAGGCCTTTGAATTGTGGTGCTGGTGGAGACTCCTGAGAGTCCCTTGAACTGCAGGGTGATCAAACCAGTCAGTCCTGGAGGAGATCAACCCTGACTGCTCTTCAGAAGGCCAGATGCTGAAGATGAAACTCAAATGCTCTGGCCACCTAATAAGAAGGAAGGACTCCCTGGAGGAGAGTCTAATGCTGGGAACAATAGATGGCAAAAGAAGAAGGGGGCGGCAGAGGATGAGGTGGTTAGATGGAGTCACGGAGGCGGTTGGTGTGAGCTTGGGTGGACTCCGAGGGATGGGAGAGGAGAGGAGAGCCTGGAGGTATGTGGTCCATAGGGTGGTGATGGGTTGGGCATGACTTTGTGACTAAACAACAACAAATACTCAGTTATTCAGTGGAAGTCCAGAAAATGCACAGAATGTGGGGATGGATGCAGGGTCCAGCTTTCCATTTCCATTTTTTGGTAATGTGGACGTCCAGCCTGTCCTTGCACACCCTCCCCGATGGGGCCTCAGCCACCTCCCGGGGAAGCCCATTCCACACCCTCGGGGTCCCGACCGTCAGGAAGTGCTTCCTGGCATCCAAATGGAGCCTGGGTTCCCTGAGCGTTGCTCCCTTGGAGCGCGTCCTGCTCTCCTCTGCAGGGGAGAACAGGTCTCTACCTGTTCCATGTTTGACAGTCTTCTTTCCAGTAATTAAGGACTGCATTGTGTGAAGCACGTAAACAATCTATTATGAGAGAATACCCACCTTTCATTTGATTCACAATGTTGCTGGATTTGGTGTGAGAAGTAAAAGAAAGATTAAAACTGACATTTTCAAAAACAGATTGGCATTTGCTTGCCCTGATTGTTGGCTTCTCTCTTGTAGCAGCAGCAGCAGCAGCAACGCCCTTCTAAAAACGATTCACCAAATCAATTAATGTGATTATGCTAACACTTTTGCTGAACATGGCGAGCTATTAACTGATGGAACAAGCAATCACTCTGAGTGGACTGTCTTCTTCTTGTTCCTCTTATTTATTCATCCACACATAAAGCAGATTACCTTGGAAAAGGAAGAATGGGGAGCAACGAAGAATGCAGAGCATTTTTGAGTCTCGTGGATTGCATGGGGGCAGTGACGCACGAATTTGCATCTCTCTCAAAAAAGAAGCGGTGCTTTAAAGCACTCTAAATCACCCACATTTTTTAATTGTTAAGGCTCGGCCCCAGAAAAAGGTCTGCCAGGAGGCAGACAAAGGAGTTGTTGCAGGAATGTTTGCCACGCAAGGCCGGGCAATGATTCCAGGCTGTCCACAGAAGAAGGAGGGATCCAGGCAGAGACCTCTTCTGCTACCACACAAAGCAGTGAACTTCCAGCAGTCTGTGGAACCATGACCAGCGCCCCATTGCCCCCTTGCATGTCTTCGCCCCACACACTCCCCATCCACATGCACCACACAAATCAACACAGCCTGTAGGTCCCCGTTGCAGTTACCCTTTCCTCCCACAGCGGCTTCTCCTGGTAGGTGGGACCCAAGATCTACTTATGCATACCCGGCCTCAGCTTCTGGCATCCTTGGACAACTGCTGGGGCACCCAATCCTGAAAGCACCCCCCCCCACCCCAAGCCTTTCCTGTTTGCCTTCCCACAGCACCTTTCCATGGCTGTGAACATCCCTGGAAGTTATATAGAAACAGAGCGAGTCAGAAGGGGTCTCCTGGGCCATCTAGTCTGACCCCCCGGCTCCAGCTGGTTCTGCTCATGCCATGCCCACCATGTGCATGTCCAGCCTGCCTTGAACACCCTCAACGATGGGGCCTCAGCCACCTCCCGGGGAAGCCCATTCCACACCCTCAGGGTCCTGACTGTCAGGAAGTGCTTCCTGGCATCCACATTAAAACTTGGTTCCCTGAGCTTTGATCCATTAGAACGCATTCTGCCCTTCTTTGCAGGGGAAAAAAGGTCTCTACCCACCTTTGCAACCAGTGTGATACCAGTCCAGGCACGTACAGGGAATCAGAATGGCTGCAAGTCACCATTGCCCCCAGACAGCCCATAGCTGGGGTTCCACCAACCTAAGTGTTGCACCAGTTTTCTCCAAGCTCACCTCCATGCTGAACCGTAGCTCCTCCTGAAGGACCTTCAGCTGCAAAATAGGGTTGCTGTGAGGCTGAGGCTGGGTGTCCTTTTTCAGAAACCCAAGTTTACTTCCCCCTTATCATCATACCCAGCTCATTAGTTGTATTTGGCTTGATGAGCTACAGGTTGCATTGTTGTTGTTTAGTCACAGAGTCATGTCCGACCCATCATGACCCCATGGACAACATTCCTCCAGGCTTTGCTGTCCTCCACTATCCCCCGGAGTCCACCCAAGCCCACTGTCCCAATGACTCCATCTAGCCACCTCATCCTCTTCCCCTTCTCCTTTTGTCATCAATTGTTCCCAGCATCAGGCTCTTCTCCAGGGAGTCCTTCCTTCTCATTAGGTGGCCAAAGTACTTGAGTTTCATCTTCAATATCTGGCCTTCGAAAGAGCAGTCAGGGTTGATCTCCTCCAAAACTGACTGGTTTGATCTCTTTGCAGTCCAAGGGACTCTCAGAAGGCTTCTCCAGCTACTCAAAGGCTCACCCCAGAGAGTCCCATGTTGCACTAGCTTCATGAGACTGACATCCATGAAGTTAGCAGACACTATTTTGATGTGCACTTTCCACAGGACTGTCCCCAGTGCTAACATGCACATTTATCAGGACCTGATACAAAGAAGCTGGGAAAGCATGAATTTGGTTCCGGCCATTCCGTACGTTTCCCAGGTATGCCATCCATATTTCATTCTGTCATCTGCCCTGACAGAATCAATTTTTTTCTCCCGTTGGAAATGTCTACAGTAAAAGCCACCACAATTTACAAAGTGTTCACTGCCACATCACTTCTTTGTGTATGTTTGGGATCAGCGTACAAGCGATGGGCAGAGGAGTGCACCGAAAAAGGGTGCTACAGAGGAAAGGCGGGAATGAGATCCAAGATTTATAAAAATCCTGTGTGTGTATTTATTTATTAATTTTTTTGTTTCCCGTCCTATAAGAAAATCATCCCAGAACAGCTTACAAGAACTGCTACAATCAATAAACAAAGCAACAAATAACAACGTTGAGGTTCTACATATCCTCAGGATAAATGAGCGAGAAAGGGCTGCTCTGCATTTTCAAGAAGCTGCAGCCAGAGACTGGGGGAGAAGGAAAAGCAATGACATTGCTCGAGCTGGCAGAAACCTGGACTTACACTCTAGTCGAGCAAAACTGGATCGAGCCTTTATGTCCAAGAAGTGTGAAGGCACGCCCTTTACTCAGGTTTCTGCCAATTTGCTTTCTTCAGTCTAACACCTTCCCATTTGCTCTAAAGCAGAGAGGCCAAAAGTTAACAAAATTGGAGGGGTCTCCTAAGCAGAGCAAGTATTTCTTGAGATATCCTTCAAAGCCAGACCTCCAGGGATCTATGCAAAAGGGTGTGTTTGTTTACCTGTTGTGAAGGAGAACTGATTAGCGTATGGCAAGCGACTGTCAGATCAAAAGTAATCCGAGTGAAGGTTGCTAATGGCAAGCTGAGTTCCACCAGCAAATGGTACCAGGGCAGCTCGGTTGCATATGGGCTACTTAACAGCAACGTAAATACCTTTATGTATTATTCAAAGCCTTTTAATCTTGCTCTTCAGTCAAGTTTCCCAGAGCCTTGATAAAGTTGATCAAGAGCAGAATAAGATCCTTGCAGACAGACTTATAATCTATTATGACACAAAATGAAAATGACCCGGAAGGGAAGAACGGAACAAAAAGCAATGGAAAGGCCCATTGGCCCCAAACTGACTAAGTTAAGACTACGTAGAAATAACCCAATTCACAACCCAACAGCAAATCATGGCTTTTCACTGTGACCAAGCCATGATTTGGTAGCTCGGTTGGGTTCAGACAGCAGGATCGCCCATGGCTCAGTGACAACCCCTGCTCAACCCGTGAGTGGGCATTATCTTGCTGTTTGAGCTCAGGTGCTATATGCGGACCATAGCAGGATTCACACTTGTAGCTCCAGGAATGCTGCTCCTCACAGTGGAAGCAGGGGCACTGCTGGCTGTTCTGTGGGACTGCAAAAGCAACCCTGGAAAGGGTTAAAGGCGGGGAGGGGGGGACAGAGGGCAGAAAGTGGAGAAGACTGGAGTGGCCTGAGTGCAAAACATCCTGGAGCTGATCCTGCCTCTTTCCTTCTGACATCACTAGATGACACCGGCTGGGAGATCGCATTTGAAGGCTGGAAGCAGGGAGAAGTCCCTTAGAACTTCGCTGGGGGTGGAGGAGGAGGAGGAGGAGAAACTGTGGTATTCTGTGCAAGCCCCATCCCCTGACCAAGGCTTAAGAAGTCTTGGGCCAAGATCCTGGTGCTCTTCTCACCAGACTTGTGCTGCCACCATCTCGCTCTAGCTGCAAGGTGCTGGCAGGGGAAACGTGTCCCTCCCGAAACCAGAAGCTTTAGGTGCTACCAGCAGAAACAAAAGGCAGCTTTGGCAGTGGCTTTTCTTACCTGTCAGATCGTCATGCAGTGGCCATCAGCCATTGTTCCTCACGGGTGCTGCGCCCTTCTCTCTGCTGGGAACAAGGTGTCAGCGTCAAAGCAATCTTTTTTCTTTCTCCAAAGTGTGGAAGAGAATCTGCATACTGTCATCATGACGGGACAGATGCTGGCTCGTTTATTAGTATCCTCTACTCCCTCCGGCTGCTCTGACCTTTGTGTAAAGAGTAAAGATGCAATGAGGCACCTCTTTCCAAGTGGATACGTATTGAGCGATACCATTGGAAATGCAAAGCATTGTCCTTGATGGAGGATCAAGGGGTACAGGCATGAGATGGCAGCCCTGGAAACAAAGCACATTCGTTTGGGAGTAATTGGCTTCTTCCTGTCAGGGGTTCTGAGGCAAATTTGACATGTTTGTCTAGCGTTCTGTAGTTATCTTGTGTTTGCCCATAAAGGAGCGAGTAAGTTGACTTTCCCCAGTATTAAAAATAAGGCCCCGCTGGCAATTAAATTCTCATTCTGTAAGCATATGTTCCCTCAGGTATTATTATTTTTCTTTCCGTCTTCCTTTTTTTAGAACTTCCATCCTTCCCTGTACAGAGAAGCCCTCGGGTTTGTTTATGACACAGAAAATACTCGATCATAAGAACACCTCTCAGTCTCAGCCCTCAGAAGGACTGAATCACTCTGAATGGCATGTCGCATGCCCAAATCTTTTAGAATGGCTGCCGTGCCAAGACACTATTTTCAGCAAGAAATGTTAAAAAAAAATGCAGTAAGATCTTTACAATTGGAGCCCCAATCTCTTGCAGAGCAAAGAGGTCTCCTCAACCCACCCACAAGTTAAGGCAGAGCTGGCCTGAGGATGTTCCCAGGAGACAGATGTAGCAAAGGAGGTGTCACCACTGAAGGGGCCATGCCTCTTGTGCAGGCTGGCTATCCTCAGGAACGGCTGGCACGGCTTGCCGGGTCCTCTGACTCTGGGCCACATGACTTGTCAGAGGGGCAGAATCCCTGAAATAACCCCCAGGCTGCTCTCGCGTTAAGAGTTGCTGCCCATTCACGCCGACCAAGCCGGGCCACCCAGGTTTAGACAGCAAGGCAAGCCACACTGATGATGAGGGGAAGCGGTTTCCTTATATGTAAGGAAACGAGTGCCATCTAGCAATAAGGGCTCTGCAGTAATGACCTTCCTTTCTTTCTCACAGTGTGAAGCTTCCCCTTTGCTTTTTCCTGTGTGAGAAACTAGGGGTAAAATTTTCTGCTCCTCTTGATTAGAATTTGGTTGGAATGCCAGAAGACTGATAAAATTGCTTTGGAGGATAGACTTTGCTCCAGAGCCATCCCTGCTCTAATCTTTTATCTCGATCACGATTTGATTTTGTGCCCCCCCATCTGGAAAAAGGGAAAGGGTAGCCAGCTGAGATCGCAGAGCGGAACTGTGGAATTGACCAGCAGTATTCATCTCAGTTCATTAACTGTTTTCTACTTTCTCGTTGTTAATCCTTACATTTCTTGGGGAACTGCTTCACCACAGTTCTGCTCTCTTATGTGGGCTGATACACGAATTCAATTACTCTTCCTTCCTTTCTTTTGTCAGAATCTGTGTGTCAAATCCAGGCAAGAACCACACGGAAAGCATTGTGCATGAAATGGGCCAGAGTTTTGCATTTAATCACACGGCAACGGCAAAAAAAAGTCTGAGTAGAGGCAATATGGAAGCACAAATTCCTGTGGGATCCCTCAGTCCTTGGGGAGTCTTCCTGTGTCGTGCATTTGCAGTATGCTGGAAGGATAAAAAGGCTGGTGAAAAGTAGGCAAGAAAGCCAGCTTGCTTTCTTAATAGCACCTGTGTGCTCTATGCTCATTCTTGCGGTTCCGGGATCCATTCCCAGCTTCCCACAGCACATTTTTGGGCATACTCAGGCGTGCTTGGGCCACGGATGAACACTACCGTCAGCATTGCCAAGGCACCGTCTTGCCAGCATTGTTCCTTTGGACATGACGGGGACACACTTGGGGTTCTGCGCTCCATCCCTCCAAATAGGGCACCATTCCTAGTCTCGTGAAGCCCTCCACGTCAGTAAAGTGAATTTTCTGAAAAGTACCCTCTTTGCTTCTGTATTTTGTTCTCCTTCCCAGTTCACATTGAACTTTCTGTCTATCTTCCTCTGCCTCTATACAGTGGTGCCTTGGCCCACGAACTTAATCCGTTCCAGGACTCTGGTCGTGACCCAAATTGGTCGTGACCCAAGTCAAATTTCCCCATAAGGGTCAATGTAAATAAGGTTAATCCGTTCCGCAACTATTTTTTTTACTCACAAAAATTTGAAGCAAAGTGACAAAGAACAACAAAGATCGCGGCCATCTCCTGCCCCCCCAGCGATCGTGCGAGGGGGTGGGGGGAGACAGCATGATTGTGGGCGCGCTGGGGGAGTGGGTGCAGGCTTGGGTGCGCTCTGGCAGGGAACACGGGTGCAATCGCAGCCATCTCACCCCCAGCACGAACGCAGCCATCTCCCCCCACAACACGACGTGATTCTGCCCCTGCAGGGAAGGCGGGCAGCTCGCGATCGTCACCCGATGCAGAGTTTGCAACCTGCAACAATTTTTTAATGAAATTTCTGTTCGCTACCCGATATGGTCATGAACTGAGGCGTTTGTGAACCGAGGTACCACTGTGTTGTCCAATAGCAGAATCATACCATATCTGTGTTTTATTTTATTTTATATTGTCTTACTGTTAAACCATCCCAAGACCATGGTAAGGGATGGTGTAGAAAAGTTTTAAATAAATAAATAAAATATCTCAATATAATGCTGCTGATGGTTGAATTACCTTCATTCTCAGCCTTTCATCCTCTTCCAAAGTTCCCAGGGCAACTTATGAGGTTCGCTTCCTCTCCATTGTATTTTTATTCATTATTTATCATGTTTGTATACCACACTAAATGAACTGCAGAACTGTCTAGGCAGTTTACAATGCAACCATCAACAAACGATAAAATAGTTAAAAACAAAACAAATGGAACAATAGAAGAACAATAGCAAAATAAAACAGCAATATAGTGGCAATGGTATAACAATAATGTATGTGCAACAACGTGACAATAATAGCACAGCTGAGAGTTAAAGCATGAGTGGATTAAATTTTATAGATTAAAACACTAAAACTACATAACAATTGATCACTTAAAATCATACACAATAAAAATCAGTTCTTACAATGTCTGGAGAATAGCTCTGTTTTTGCCTGGCGCTGAAAAATTGTAATGAAGGTGCCAGGCAGACCGCTGCTGGGAGGCTATTCCACAGGTGGGGCGCAACGATGGAGAAGGAGGATGGCCCCTTCAGACAGACCATCCACCAACAGCTCCTCCACCTTATCTGGACTGAGCCTCAATTTACTGGCCCTCAACCAGTCCTTTTTATTCCTTCAACAACCCTAAACAGAGCCAGTGACTGGCCCAAAGTTCCCCAGTGACCTCCATGGCTGAATGAAGACTAGAACCTGGATGGCCTCAGGACCAGTCCAGGACTAATTATCATGGGTTTGGGTTGCGTTTTGGGCAGCAAAAATCTTGGGCCAGCTCTGCACTTTAGGGGCTTACATTTGTGTACATTTTCATGGCAGTTTAATCAAAGAATTCTTTTACGAGGTTTGTTTGTTTGGTAGAGAAACTCCTTAAGGAGGTGACATCTGTTGCAGTGTGGTCTGAAAGACTTATAAATGTGGGTGAATAAATGAAATAAAGCTGGGACGAGTACAGTATCTCTCCCATGGTTCACCCAACCATTTTGCTTACCCCGTTGGTGGCTCAAAGCACATCCCTTCCATAGAGTGTGCCCAGGTCTTGAGTTTAAAAGAGCTGAGCAGGGCTGCCAAAGACTGGGCAATTTGGAGAGCTCTCATTCACGGGCTCCTCATAAGCTGGCGATGACTTGGCAGTGTGTAATTGCAACAACAGACTCTACGAGAGGCCAGAAGGCTTCTTTCTCCTGGTGGGTTTTGCTGAGCTGCGTGACTCAACACATCAGTGTGTAGTTTCTGTGATATAATTAATGGAAGCGAAGGGGAGCTGGGTTTTGTTGGGAAACTGAGAGGTGCAGGTGGTTCAGGTTGAGTCCCATGACTTTAGGCTTCCAACTGCCCTATTTTGGCTGCTACCAGGTTTAATCTGTGAAACAGAAAGATGTAGCAAATGCTAAGCCTACAGATAAAATGAAAAATGTGTCCAGAAAGAGGCTGGGAACTGTTCTGTTGAAAACTTTCCCCATTTCACCCCCGAAGGGAACCTGCTCTTCCTAACGTGGGTCCCATTAATCATTTCACAAGCTCAATTAAATAAAATGTCATTTCTCCTCCATCTCCTACGGCTGAAAATAGTCGCTTTGATGATATACCTGTAACTAAATATGAGACTAAGCTTCTCAGTGAGGTCCACCCTGGTCCGCCCAGTGGCTTCTTTAGGATAGGGTTTGGGGGCAAAAGTCCAGAGCACCAGAAGCTTCTGTCCAAATGCAGCACAGTGGAGAGCAGCTCCATTCATATCAATGGGACAAGGTAAGCTGACCACGGTGCTGCCTGGATCCAACCTATTGTCCTTCCAAAGCTCCTGCCATGCATTCAGCCTCTAAATCCAGAGTTTATAAATGTCTAACTGTATCACCAGGTGAGTCACACACTTTGAGCCTGTTTTAGACTTTTGCAGAGCCAGGTAGTCTTAAGATGCGTGATGTAGATACCAGCAACTATAAGCTGACATTTAACTGCATGTTTCCCTGGACTGGCACTGCTTGCCAGTTCCTTAAAGCTCACGAACCGTCTTTCACTACTTCTGTTCCTAAATTCAGGTCACTTCTGCTAATCTGAGATGGATTCCAATTAGTGACCCAGGGCAATGGTGAAAGAATATCTATCACATTCCTAATTCTCCAAGTCATTCAGTCTCCCCAAAGCAATTTGGCTGTGATTGATGCCCTTTTCTCCCAACTCAGTGAATTTATATTTTAGCTGAGTACCAGCAGGATTCCATAATTGAGCGTAGGACCCGGGCTGGTTGTGTTGTTCACTTTTTGCTACTGAAATTCAAACCGAGTAGTCCTCGGGAGAAATAATCATGATCATGACCATATATAATGAATTCAGTCATGTGGCTGAAATGTGGAGAAAACAAAGAAAGCTTCTCCATGCCTTTCAGGAGTAGGGAGACAAGACATAGAGCTTCCAAACTGAATCTGGAAGAAAATGCCTGACACGCAGGCTTGCACCCGGGCTGGAATAACCATATGCCAAATATCCCATTATGCAGGGCCACAGCCAAACAATGGCTCCATCCATGGTTTAGTAATCCCATCCTGTTTCTTAAACTAGGTCCTTTACCATTTTCTTGTAGGTGTGGGACAATATGCCAGTCCTTGCTTCTCTTTACTTCCTCAAAATACTTCACTCTACAACCTGGCTG
Source organism: Varanus komodoensis (assembly GCF_004798865.1). Classification (NCBI taxonomy): domain Eukaryota; kingdom Metazoa; phylum Chordata; class Lepidosauria; order Squamata; family Varanidae; genus Varanus; species Varanus komodoensis. The sequence goes on from NW_025336142.1 coordinate 2,381,796, forward strand.
GGATGTAATTTTTAACACAAGCCATATTTTAAAATCGACTGAAGGGCATCCCATGTTGGCTGCACTCACAGGGATCCCACATGGGTGGCCAGGTGTCCACTTTTCAGAGTTTAGGCCTCTGTCTGAAGAACTTTCAGAGGACAGTCCTCTATTTGTCCAGTCTAATGAGCTGCCCGGACAAACTCTGGCTTTAAGTTGAAAAACATTCTCCATCAAGAGTTAGCACCTGAGCAGCAAATGAAGTACCCGAGTCAGCTGAACAACCTACCTTATTATGGTGAGATGTATAGTATTTCTATTAAATGATAGTTATTACCTCTGAATTTGCATTGCACGTATATATTAGTATAGCTTAATGTAATGCACACTGGTAATCCCCTTTTTCCTCTTTCTGGTGATGCATAAATGGCTCCCTAGCCTCTTTCACTCCCTCCCCTTCTAGCCTAAATAGCAAAAAAGGTCTGTCAAGAAACCCTTTCCCCATAAAAGCGACTTAGTGGGCTGTTTCACATGATTGTCAGGAGTTAAACAAGCCACTGTGGTTGTCTGAACCACAGCACTTGCTGCACGGCATTTGATTACTGATTCACCTGGGTGTGTTGTGTTGTGTTGTGTTGTGCCATGGCTTGTTGGAATGGGTAACGGCCACCTAATAAACCACAGGCTCTTGCTGGGTAGGAGATTGTCTCTCCCTCTGCCCAGGCTCAAATGACGCAATCGCCAGGTGGGTGAGGAGGTGAATGATACTTGCCCTGCAACATGGTCTAAACAAGCTAATGCGACTTCTTTAAGTGGCAGAGGCTGTTGGCTAACGGGGGGACCTGGACTCTCCCAAACTGGCCACCTCAGCGTGCAGTCCCACCTTCTTTCCCCTGCAAAGCCCCCTGCAGGGGGAAACATATAGCTGCAGGAATAATTTTGTCTGTAGGCAGTGGGCGGCTTGTTAGGGCTGAGGAGCAGAAGTAGCACTGGAAAAATGGTGAGAGGAGCCGTTAGCTGACTCCATTCCCCCAGCACCAAGGTCCCACTTTGAGCCAACTGTGGCAGTTGCTGTTTTTCAACAGTGAAATATTGGGAAGTTTGTGTCTTGTCATTGGCTTCAGCTCACAGTTTCGAGACTGAACGCCATGTTCACATTATAACAAGAACACTTCCAAGAGCTGCAGACAGAAGAAGATCAGGCTGCAGAAATACTTTCACGTTGGTGGGAGGTGGGCAAAGCTGTTCGGTAGTCCTATTAAATATCTTAATGTCCATTCATAAATGCTCACAGATAAATAAAGACCTTATCTCTGAAATGTTTCACCTTTGCTGTTAAAAAGCTATGGCCTGATTCAGAGCAGAAGAAAGATTACCGATGTACTCTCTGAATAGCTATTTGATTTTTTGATTTATAATGTGTAATCTGCTGCCACTGAAAGGACATTGGAACAATTACTGGAAGAAAGTAACAGATTAATCATGTGAATCGGGAACTTGAAGCACACTTTGGGGTACGTGGAAGGTTCTCATTGCCACTTGTTTGTACCCATTGCAGGGACAGAGAAAAGCAAAATCCACAGCTGAATTAGCACTTGATGTGCTGCATGTTTGCCAATCATTTTGGGAAGCCTGGAGGAAGCAAACTTTACTCTGCGAGACGGACACATGGTGAGTTCTCCTTGGAAAGAGAAATGTATTGCATATTCAAAAAAATAATTGCAATAAATCCTAAATTCTCATCCAAGAAAAAAGGCCCAAATATCCTACAATGCTTCTGTGCATTTAGCTGCTGCATCTACATCTGGATTTACAACCACACTTCAGTTTTCAAACTGGATGCATCTTTTTAATGTGGATGAACTACTTCTCCCTGGCCAGGGCAATTCACATGTATCTGCATAGGACCGTACCGACCTACTGAAGCAGAGCTCTTCTCTGCCTAACCCTGGCCGATGCTTTAGAAAGGGTATCCATCAAGCTAAGGGCGATAGCTGTGGATAACAGTAAGCTCAACAAGAGTGCTTGGATTTCCCTCATACAGACACCTATTTTTGTGGAGGGTTTTCTTACATTATTCATGGGCATACGGCTTGTATTGTGGTTTAGAACCCCAGCCAGCACCCACCCTAGTCAGTATCCCTGAACTGTTTGTCTGATGCTCATGGCTACGTGGTTATGTAATGTGCTTCTTGCCACTCCTTACAGATGGCTGATGAGTGTATTACACAAGCCGGAGTAATGGAAATGGAGCGTCTGATCCAATTTTTGTCTGAAGATGTTGGAAACAGAACCGGTGATGTGTATTCAGCAAAGTGGATGTTTCCCCAGGGTTGAAATTCAAATCTGAAGTCTTCATAAAAGCTGAATCTGATGTGTGACTCCAAGATGGCCAATGCAGTCTTTTATTGTAAAGGTTCAATAGATCCTTAGGTAGTTGGATAAGATGTTTGAAGCTCTTCATGAGTTATGTGAATTGCAATTAAGAGGCATGCAAATACCAGAGAAAGCAGACATGCAGCACTTCATCCAATTCCAGAAATTTTAATTTATATAGCAAATAAACGTAAGGAAATGATTTCACCTTTCGAGAAAAATTCTTACATTCAAGAGCAAGTATTTCAGTCCCTAGAGGCTCAGTCCAGGAGCTCATCATGGTTTGAGGTTGAGGCATATCCTAACCAGCATCCTTGGACAGTGTGTCTTCTATGCTCGGGGTACAAAAAGGGGGAGGTGTGACCACTGTGCTTGGAAGGCAGGACCTGGTCTACATGATGACTATGGCTTCTCCAAGCTACAGCATGTGCTGGATGCCATTTCTTGACCAGGTGCAATTTGTGTCATGTCTTGTTTGCAGAGAAATGGTGCTTCAGTTGCCCAATAACAACCCATGGAGTTGTTCTGCATGACCCAATAAGCTGTCCTTGTGTGCACCATTAGGCCAATGCTGCCCCGCACATGCTAGAGCTTAAACTAGGACCATGTGAACCAGGTATGATGAACCTGAATGAGTCAGGGCTGCTCTTAATGCTCGGGGACAATCCTTCCACCCTTGTCTTCTGCCAGGGCTGAGAAAAACCTTTGAAAAGGAGAAGCAGCCTATTTAGATTCCTCAAGCAGAATCGTGCCCAGTTGCAAGCTTGGGAAGAGTTCTCCCTTGGCACTGGGCTGAAGATAATTTCCCCCCAAACGGCCGTGTTCCCCAAGCACTTATTCCTTACAAGAGAGTCATACCTGGAGGGCACTTTGCCGAGCTCTTGCCCGGGCTCTGCTCCTTGCGCCATCCAAACCCAAGCAGCCTGGCCTGCTAAGGGGAGGTGCTGTCACAGGTGGCCTGACAGCTCCCAAAGGGTGCTGGGCTGCCCCCCCCCCCCGCTTTTCTCTGTTCTGCGTTTCTGCTTCTGCAACCCAGATGCATTTTCTGTTTTGCTCCCAAATTGCGGAAGGGGTCTTAAGAACGTCCAAGTACAGAGGTACAGGTACCGTTGAGGTCAGTCTGAGTCAAACAACCCTTGAATTTTAAGGCAAAAACATGCAGCCATCAAGTGCCCAGAAGGTCTATGCATTTCAGCCCTATCTCTTCCCAGTAAATGCAACCTAAGTTCTGAATGCACAGCTTTCCGGCCCGTTCTTCCTATGAGAGTAAAGCTGATTGTTGGCTTTGGCCATTCTTGAACAAGCCAGCTGCCAAAGTCCTATTCTACATGCTCACAGTTGTTCTTTCTTCTCTGATCGTTCTTAGAAATTTGAACCTGTCCCCCATGCATCCAGAGAAGAAGGATACGTGCTGATCCAAATGCGTATCAAGAACAGATCCTTTTAGTTCAGGAGACTGGTCCATGGGATGTCTGTCACGGGCTGACTGGCTTGCTCTCCCACACCTCCGGAGCGACTCTGGCAATGCCTACTGGAAGAAAGAGGGTGCAGCTGCAGAGAAAAACTAAATAAGCAGGCAAGAGTGAGAACATTTATGCAAGGATGCTTATAAGCAGCTTTTCTGGCCCAAGTCCAGCTGAGGCAGTGCATGGAAGAGAAGCATAAAAAAGATGTACTATTATAATAAAAACTTAAAATTCAGAACAACAAGGATGCCTTCCAATATAAGTCAGCACTGTAAAAACCATTGCTAAAGCCACGGTGATAACACATGGGCATGTCCAGCAAAAAACAATCAGTTAGCAGCCTCTTGCAATGGTATAGCTGAGGAGACCAACCACATTTTCCTTGGAGGCAGTTCTGTAAGATGGCGGACATCACCAGGTGAGAAGGCTGAGTGTCCTCCAGTCTGACTGGTCTGCAGAAGGAAGCCCATGTGGAGTTCTTCCAAATAACCCTGTCCTAAGATTTTTATGACCCTACATGTCCAAACCAAAACTCTGAATTGGGCCTGGAGAAGTAGCAGTAACCAGTGCAGCTTGTACAGCATCCTAGTTTTCTGTCTGTCCTCCCAGTTGAGACAAGAGTAGCCGCATTCTGCTCCAGCAAGCAGAAATCTGGGCAAGAAGAACCTTTCAAGCCGATCCTTTTGTCATGACCAAACTGGATGAGAGGAACAAACTGCTGCACACCCTCCTGAACCCCACGGTGGGGCTTTCCCGCAGGTGGAGCTCTTGTTTTCACATTTGGCCTTGATTTACACCACGCGCCTGCAGCAATTGTCCATGTTACACCAAACAGACTCCCCTCCGGACTTTCAAGCCGGTGCTTCTGACAACAGTCCTCTCTGGTACAAAGTTCTACAAAACCTGGATGATTCCCCCTTCCTGCTTTTTTCCTTTTGAAAAATATTATTGTAACACAAGCCTAGCAGATTAGAACACACATCAGCAGAAGCCCATGGCTTGCAAACCCACCAAGATGCCTAGGGGGACACATCACACAGTTTTTCTGTTATTCTGCCTGTCATTCCTCTGGTGTGTCAGTGTTTATTTGGCCTCCCATCTCCCCTTTCCTTAAACTCCAAACGCCCTTCATGACTAGAAACGACGATGCTGAATTGCTTTTTGCAATTTAAGAGTTGACAGTCAGGATTTTCTCTCTTCCCATGAATCTTGAAACAATAGCATTGCGGCATTTGCATCGTACAAAAGCAGAAAGGGAGGCATTAAGAGGAGGAGTGACATTAAGTTCCGTGGTGTCCCCAAAAGCAACAGCAATTGTGAGATTCTCCAGCAAGCGGGCACATTCCAGCTATACGTCAGTGGCAAGCTCAGATCTCAAACACGGCAAGCATATTGCACGTAAACAATACAATCAAATTGAAAAGTGCTCTTGCAATACTCAAAATGTTGACCAAATTCTTAAACACTTCCAACTTGCAAGACCGGCTTTGCTGGAACCTGAGGTCTGCCAACCAGAGCAGGGTACAAAACACAGAATAAAAGGGATACCTTCTTTAATAATCCATATCCCATGCCCCAGAGAATAAGGTATTTATTTTCAGAAACAGAACGGAACTGATGGTCTTTTCACACAAAACCGCTCCTGGCCATTCTAAACTTTTCTTTTTTCTTTTCCATGTTAGAAGCATTATCTGCTGCAGATAATCATTGTTTTTCAACCCGGTCTTCCTCACATTGTTGTAGGGTCAAAAGCGGGAGGGGGAAACCGTACATGCTGTTTGGAGTTCCTTGGAGGGATGACAGGATAGAGTGGCATCGTTAATAGCTAACCAGAGGGCAAATACACTGAGCCGAGTCTCTTTTCAAAGCCATTTTTGCTCTCTCTCTGTCTGTGTGCGTGCGCGTACTGAAAATGGGCATGAAGTGGAAAGCCAGAGGAAGGCCTGTTCTAACTACTGTGATCCACTTCTGCATCATGCAATAGCTGAAGGTCTCGGGACAGTTTGGAATTAAACACTGTTCAAAACAAACTCAGCCAATGGCCCTTTTGAGCTTCTGTGTCGAAATGAGCGGCAGACACAGGGAAGTCTCTTGGTACAGAATTGCACCCCGAGGTTTTGACTATGCCTGGGCTGTATCTGTGGGGATTTCTCTCTCTTTTTGCTTTTGCATTTTGGATGGTTTAAATATTTTGTACTGCTTATTATTAAGCCACTCACCCCTCTTCTTTGGCCCAACAGATTAGTTGAAAATAGTATCCTAGCGGGAAAAGTGATGACGCCGATTTGTCTCAGGAATGTAAGGCAGCCCTTGCTTAGCACTGTCTGGGAGGACTGTGGGTCTTTACGCAGCATTTGTCACTTCTGCCATGCAGGCCACACGCAGGCTAGAGATTTGCTAGCCAAATGGCCAAGGGATCCTTTCCAAAGGCTTCTCATCTTACACATTGCTTGCTGGCCTCTCCGAGCAGGAGCCACATGTGGTTTGCCAAAATAACAGTACTGGGTTACGGTTGCTCTTCAAAAAAGGCTTCCAAATGGGAGCATCCACCAGCTCCTCTTGGTCTCTCCTCCAGTGGTAACAATTCCTATGGTTTAATAGTTTTCAATGATCGCTGATGTAGTTGTTATTTAGACTGAAGATAGATGAATCAGATACCAGATGGATTATTTGGATGAACATCATCAAGAGGCTGTAGAATTTTTACACATACACACAGACATTTTCTATCTGCAGACTGTGGCTATAATTGATAAGCTACGGCTTAGTATATCTGGGAATGAGTGCCTGAGAGCCCTGGGTTCCTATAATCCACTTCTTCAGTGTAGCTACTAGGAGACAGCAACATTGATTAGCAGTGCAGTATTATGCCTGCACCCTAAGCCGTGATTCGTCTTCACCACGATTCATGGAGACAAGCTGGTCCCGGGTCAGTCCTGTTCAAAGCACAGTTAAGACTCACTACAGTGGACTGGGTTCAGACCGAATGGAGCAGCAGCATCAAAAGCCAGATGGAGAGCTCAGAACTACAGAAAGAGATGAACTTGCCAGTAATACAAACCAGACCATTATCTCTGCTACACAGGACTCCGCGCGGCCACTGGCGCTAACTGCACTTTGTGATTCTGCACCTTCAGTTGCAAAGGTTTGAAGTATTTCAGTTGCTGGTCTGTCAGCTCACCGTGGGTTATTGAAGCCAGGATAAGTGGCAGTGTGCAAGGGGCCTTTCCAAATATGCAAGATCTCACCTGGCTTGCCATCTTGTCTGACCTTGGCCATGGTGAGTTGTTGACAAGCCACCCACAACCCTAAAACAACCCATGACCTGTTTTGCAAAGCCAGGGGAAGGCCGAATCAGCTACTTCGGCTTAATTTCCCTCCGCTTGTGAGCTGTAATGACCTCCCAAGGCTCAGGTTGTCAACCTGGAGAGGAAGTTCGTCTAGAATGGTTTACAGGCCACCTTAGAGCAAGCCGAGACGAGAAACCGGCCTCACCAGATCCAGATATCCCCCTGTACTGGGGAAGGTCTTAGACATGCAGCTTGGGACCAGCACCTCTGGGGAGTGCAAACAGGCACCGCTCCCTATCTTTTCCCCCTGGAGAGGGGCAAACCCGGCCAGGGCACCCTCTCCGCTCCCGCACGAGCTGGCCCAGCGCAGGGAAATCGCTCTGAACTTAACCGAGGCAGACAGAATTGCCCCGCCGTGTCCGAACGGCCAGATGCCCGGCTCTGCGCCGGATCGTGCAACCCCAACGGCCCCCCGAAGCATCGGCGGAGACGCGCCATGCAAAGCGGCGCTCAAGCTCGCGCTGGGCTGGCGGGCGGCGGCAGCGGGCCAGGGGGGCAGGCCAAGCGAGGAGCCCGGCCTCCCATTGGGCAGGGAGGGCGCGGCGGACGGCCGGGGCACCAGAGGATTGGTCCAAGGAGGTGCCTCATTTGCATCGCGTTAACCATATGAGCCCCGGGCAAGGGGTCGGCGGGCTGCGAAGGAGACGCGCGTCCCCGGCGGGAGGGGGACCGGCGCGGCCAGCCTCTGCGCGGGGCAAAGCGGCGGCGCGGCCGGCGGCCGGAGAAGCGCCATGGCCCGCGGCTGCCTCCTGCTCGCCGCCCTGCTCCGCTGCCTGTGGCTCCCGGGCGCGCCCTGCGAGACGGTGCGCTTCCACACGTGCGAGGAGGAGCCGCCCGGGACGGTG
>NW_025336142.1:2389911-2443130 GCF_004798865.1 Varanus komodoensis
GCGCCTCCCTGGCCACCGTGCTCGCCTCCGACCCGGACCTGGGCCCCCACGGCAGGGTCACCTACCGCCTGCGGGAGGCGCGCGGCGCCGGCTCGGCGGGCCTGCTCTCCGTGGACGCGCGCACCGGCATCCTGCGCGCCCTGCAGCCGCTGGGCTTCGAGCGGCGGCCGCGGCTGGAGGCGGAGGTCGAGGCCTGTGACGCGCGCCGCCTGCGGCTCTGCCCGCGCGCCGTGCTTGCGGTCGCTGTGCAGGACCAGAAGGACGGCGCCCCGCGGATCCCCGCCGCAGCGCTGCAGAACGGCTCGGCGGGCCTGCCGCTGCCCCTCCGCGCGCCGGTGGGCCTCCTGCTCGCCCGGCTGGCGGACGCGGACGAGGGCCCCAACGCCGCGCTGTCCTCCTCTCTCCGCGGGCCCGCGCCCAGCTTCGTGGCGCTCCGCCCCGCGGGAGGCGAGCTCTTCGTGGCGCAGAAGCTGCCGCCGGGCGCCTCGTCCCAAGCCGCGTTTGCCCTGCTGGTCGCCGTCGAGTACGGCGGGAGGCCTTCGCTGAGCTGCACGGCCACGCGGCGGCTCATTCCCACGGACACGCTGCCCTCTAGTGCGGAGATCGCGGCGCTGCAGCCGCCGCCCGCCACCGCCGGACCTCTCCGCGGTGCTGATCGCGCTCCTGGCCGCCGGCTGCGGCGTGCCGCTGGTCGCCGTTCTGGTGGCGGCCTCGGCCTGCCGGAGCAGAAAGCGCTTCCTGGCGCGGATGCCCCGTGAGTGGATCGCGGGCGGGGGCGCAGAGGAGTCCGGCAGCAGCAGGACCTCGGATTTGTGCTCTCCTGCTTCCCGGGCTGAGCAAAGCGGTGGAGGCTGTTCGCGGCTGGCAAAAAGGGACACTAGCTCCTGCCAGGTTGGTGTTCTTGCCGGCAAGAATGTTGGTGGTGTTTAGGGATCCCAAATCCTAAACAGGTGCTCAGGTGTAGAAACCAAACAGTGGCTGGTCTCTTCACCTTCAAAATATTATTCTCAGTAGATTGCTGTGCTTGGAAGGGCACCTCCCTTTCTGAATTTGGGAACCTTTAGGGGCTTCCCTCTTGCGGAAGCTTCCATCCCACTTTCTGAGGTCAGACTTGATGGCGCGGGAGTCCCCTTCTGACTCGCTCTGTTTCTATGTTTCTGGTGCTCTGATGGCAGTGGGTGTATTGAAGTTGATGCGATCTGTTTTGCTGTGCACTGAAACCCAGAGCCAGCTGCAGGCAGTAGGGCGGTGGGTGGTGGTGGTGGGGAACTGCAGAGCAAGCGCATGAACTTGTGCTCAAATTGCTTTGCACACCAATTGGCTCCCTGCCTTCTTTTACCCCTAGTCATGCTCTTGATATCAGCACCTTAATTCAGGAGGAAAAAAGCGGCTTTCTGTATTGATAGACTTCTAGGAATTGGAAAGAGTTTCTGGTGACTTGCAAGGCACCCTGGGGGCACTTGTTGTTCCTGTCCCCGCTAACTCACTCACTCTTCTCTGGCATATTCTGGATCACTTCACCTCCCATGGGAGGGGAACACTGGGAGTCTGATGGCATGATTCTCCCTTTAGTGGAAGGTAGAGAACTTAATTTTAAGTGGGTTGGATCTCATTTAAGTTAGGCAAGTACAAACTCCAGAACGGAGTGCTCTGGAACATCCCGTCTTTCACTGCATGCCATTTTCTCTGCATTTTAAAACTTTATTTTCAAAACCTGAGGCTGAACACTCATCTGCACTATTCCCAGTGCACGGAGGTGCTTGTCCCTTTTTTTCTTAAAAGCACCATTGATCTATGGCAAAGTTTGGCCCTTCCCTGCTGCTAATGCAATTTAAGCTTATTTTTATTCTTGTTTGGAGATTCTTCACTATCCCTGTTCCTGAAACACAAATGCACAGGTCTTCCTTTCCAAAACTGAAATCAAATCTCCTCAGAAAGACCCCCCCCCACACCCTCATGTATGTACACCATCATGTATCTGCATCTAGTTCCCTTTCCATGTAGGGAATAGCATGCACATCCCACAGACATTGGTTAGAAGGACATCCTGGTTGGGTTCAAGAGTCCAAATGTGCAGCAAAAGTCCAGCCTCTCAGCCCAGCTTACCTCACAGGGTTGTTGTTGTGGGGATAAGATGGAGGAGGTGAGATGATGTAAGCTGCCTTGAGCCCTTTGTAGAAAAAAGGCAGGATATAAATCACAATATAAATAAATAAATAAATAAATAAATGTGCTAAGTGTATTAATGAGCATGCATTGCAAAAGCAGGGGGAAAGCTATGGACTTGCAGCCAACTCACAGAGAGCTGGCAAGCCCACCCTGCACCCCTTCTTTTAAACTGGCACATGGGTGTTTGTTACTTTATTTAGGCAGGAATGAAGGCTGGAAACATTGAAAGAGGATTTAGACTGCAAGAGGTCCCTGTCAGAGGCCTAGAACTTTTGTAAGGGGCAATGATGAGTATAAGGAGGATACCAAATCCATCGATGTTGTCCTAGCAGACCTTGAATTATTGAGAAATGTAAGCAAAAACCTGAAAATGAAATGGCGGTGTGTGTGTTCTGCTTTCCTTTGACAGGGAGATGCTCTCGTTCCTTTCCAGCCCCCATCGGTGTGGGAGGGGACCCAATCCGCTTCAAGTTTCAGGTAACCCCAGCAAGTGGTTTGGATCCGTTTCTTCCCTCTTTTTCCATTTTGGGCAAATCAGGGCTGGGAATGAGCCTGCAGTTCACGTAAGTGCTTGCAGGAGGGTTTTCTTTGCTGCTTTGCAGAAGAATGGCTGGGGGCGGGGGGGGGGGAGCATAGCGCGGAGAAGTGACAGCTGACCCAGGGAGTGCTGCATCACCTAGTTCCTCCACTCCAAGTGGCTCGCCAGCAGCTCTCCCGCTGCAATATGCAGCGCCCAGCCCTCTCAGCCCCACACTGCCTGCAGCAGCTCCCTTCTGTTAAACGAAACAGAAGAAATCCTCCCCAGGGATTGCTGCCAGGTCGCGTAGATCACGGGTGGACAAGCCTTTTGCTCAAGGGCCGCGAGCAGTGAGGGACACGTAGTCTTCGAGCTTCAGGGGCCGCATGCGTGTGCCAGCACGCGAACACACACGTCTCCCTGCCTCCCTTGCAGACACGCGCAGAAACATCTGGGCCCCAGGCCACTCATCCCAGCTGCACTGGGGTCAGTGTGTGGGCCGAGGAGCGGGGATTAAAACTTCTTCCGCAAGCACCTTATTAGTGGTCCTAATAAGGACAGCTCTTACCACGGCTGCTCTGAGTCCTGGGGAAACACCCATCTTGGCTGTGTTGGGCTTGCCAGGCAGGGCAAAGCTCAGACGCCTCCGAGATCTTGTCTTACTGCTGCTTAGAACAGTGGCGATGGAGTCTTTTCTGCTTTGCATCAGCTGAGCAGCAAGGAAAGGTGGGAAGGCTGGTTGGCGGGAAGGGCCGGGATCCACGTGCCACCCATGACTCCCCCCAGATGGTCATCCGTAAGTACTCCTTTTGCTTAGGGAGAATCAATCCTTTCAGTACCCATTCTGCTCTGGATCTGCTCAACTGAGTGTGAAAGACAGCGGGAAGGGAGGCAGCGAATGGAACGACAGTGACCCTGACACGGGCGGGGAGATGCGGAGGAAGGCGTCGGCCAACAGGCATGGGAAGGCAGCCGGTGAGTTGGGAACTCAGCAGCAGGTGTTTCCTTGCAAGTAAGTCCTCCAGGGCTTGCCTTGTCTTGCAGGATCGTAGCTTGTTCTGCACATTTGTAGGAATATCGTCAAGTCCATTAACCAGGTGCTTTAAAAAATATGGGAGAGTGTGCACAATGACTGCATTCAGACACAGCGTTGGACTACCCAGCTTTGCCCGCACCTTCCTTCCCTCTTTTCTTCAAGTGCAGCCACGAGGAAGAGATCAGAAGCCAGCCGCTTCTGTTTCGGCTAATCACCACTTCTCATTTAGTTTCCACTGAGACAAACTATTATGTTAACTGTGGCGTGTCTGAACAAGCCAATTTCAAGTCTGGGTTTATGATCTTGGCTTGTTTGCATTGTTAAAATGAACTAGGCTTCAGTTGAACAGTTCAAGAAGAGTTACAAGAGTTTTTGAGCATTTTTCCTCCCAAAACTAAACAAAAATTAAAAAGACCTGGGCTGGGCTTTCAAGGCTCTTGTCTCTGCTCAGCATTATGACCTGGCCTGGCCAGCCACGTGAGTGCATATGGAACTGAAAGAGTCCACGGCCGAACTCTGCTACTGGATAATACTGCAGATCAATGGCTATATTTGAGAGACTGGCTGAATAACAGGTCAGGGGCTCAGGCATTTGGCAACCACAGTGTGCTTGATTTGGAATGAAAGGGAGCATCGAGGTGTTTGTAAAATGAGAAGCAGCTTGCAAGAGGCTGCAGTGTTTAGTGAATCGGCAGCAACAGGGAGTGGGTGCTCGAGCCATTTTCCTGCTCAGCTTTAGTGATTCAGAGGGGGGAAATGAGCAGCAGAGAATATGTGTTGCAGCCCCTGTCTGTCCATCTGTCTGTCCCTCCCAGATTATACCTTCTGCAGTTCATTAAATCAGTTTCGGCATTTCATTGCACAAACCGGCACATAACCTCTTGCAGGTTCGCTAATGTTTGGTAATGTGCACAGGAAAAATAGGTATAAACATGATCTGTTTCTAGGGAAGATAACACTGTTCCACTGCTTCTTCACCATGACCTGCACCCCTCGCCAAAGGAACATCCTGCGGTTTGCACGCATGCCTGTCTTTGAGGAGTGAGCACCTTCCGTTTCATAGTGAGCACAGAGGTGCAGTGCTGTGTTTTGCACCTCAAGGTTCGAGGCAGCTTCCCCAACTGCTAACAACTCATTTTCTTCCTGAGATTCTGGCACAAAGTGATGCTTCTTCTCTACCTCGAACTGAAGGGCTGCAGAGTGTCTATGATCGAGTACTCAAAAGCAGCACAAACCTGACTATTTCTTCAAGGCAGTGCAAGGAATTAAACTATTCTCCACAGAACTCTTTATCAAGTACTATATCTGAAATTGCAACATCATTTTGAAAGAGCAAGAAAAATGATATTGTGAGCGCCGGGTACTAACGCACATTATTTATCCAAAGTCAAGCATTCCAAAATGCACTGATTTCTTGTGGGAGAATTTAAACACATATCTATTGACCCAGAATTAATTACATATGCTTTGCATTGTCTCAGTTATGTTCTATAGCTGTGTAAGAAACGTCAGCTGTGGAGATATATAACAGAAATCCAGAAATGTAAATATATTTTTTAAATTATGGAGCAAAAATACTCATTCTTTATTTTACCAGTAATGCATTGTGTAAAGAACTTACAATAAGTGAGCACAACTATTTTTGTTGAAGAAAGAGGCTAAATAATATGCTTATGTATTTTAAATAATTTACACACCAAAATAAAAAGATTGAATGAATAGATGGGTCAAATCATTATTCTTCCTGACTGTTGGAGCAGTACAAGAATGGAGCTAATGACCGGAGAGGTGATGGGCTCTCCCACACTGGAGGCAGCCCTCTGAGGGGGATGGTTTAGCTGGGAATCCTGCACTGAGCAGAGTTGGACCCAGTGGCTCTTTGCCCCTTCCAACCCTACTCTTGTATGATTCTATGAAATCTGACAGATCCATACAAGCAATCCCACCACTTGAAATAAGAATAATAAGGGAAAAATAGGAATAAAAATGGATGTTATACCACCTTTTTTCATCTTGTCAGGAATAGCGTCTTACGAAGTTCTTCACCTCTCCATTTCATCCTTACAACAACAGTCCTGTTGCTGAGATGGAGGGACTAGCGTGAAGTGTCCTGGTGAGTGGTGATTAGAACTTGGATTTTCTGGGTCCCCATCACACCACACTGCCAAGGTCAAAGCAGCACCTTGCACTGGGCACAGAATAGCAAAAACAAGCAGTGCCATTGCTGCAGGAAGCTGTTACATGACGGCACCGGCCTGCGTCTCTTGCTCACGGAGCAGATGCATGTCCTGAACACATCAAAGCATTCCAGGCAACCCCATGTGAGACAACAAGAATTCAACCAGAAGTTTCCCAGAGCACTGACCACGCAGGACAGATGCTCTTTCTCAAGGCATGGTAGGCACTGATAAGCCAGCTGCAGCCAGCAAAGGGCAGCTCGACTCTGCCGGGAAGTCACCAACTGTGAATTCTTCCAGTGGTTTTCTTGGCAATGTAGACGCACGCCATCTTTGCAGCACTCGATGCCAGGTGCTAATTTGATGCAGAGCTGGTGCGGTGTGGGGGCCTCTCTCCTTCCCTCTGAAACACCTGCAGTTCAATCCACCCGAGAGCCTCCAGATTCTGGCATTTGCAAGCATGGGAGTGGTCCAAACCTTAATTTTGTGCCCCCTCCCTTGCTGGAATTTCCCCCCTAAACTTCAAAGGCCCAAAGGCTGTCTCCTTTTCTCAAAGGAAATCTGCACTCGCGGCCCTTTCTAATCATATTTCTCTGTACATTCTGCCTCCTTTGTAGATGCATTTGTGATAAAAGCAAGATAATACTAGGCTGTTAGTGGAGTTTTAAGAGAAGCCGACGAGACAAGATATATCTGATTGCTCAGGGAAAATTTGACATGAGAACTGAATTCCACTTGAAAATCAAGATAAGAGACCGCTCTCAGCATCCCCGAAAATTAAAATTACATGACACTTTGAGACTCTCCTGTTCTTGCAGAAGCCGTGATCATGTGCACTATTTGCTTTGTATACCAAAAAAGAGGACTGCTCCCCTGGTTTAGGGATCCTCTGAGAAACATGGCCGGATGCCTGCACTATGAGGCGGGAAAAATGACTTCTTTTCCCCAGGATCTGGGGGAGCTAGCCAGCAGGAACCAGAGAAGGAAAGGCAAGCCTTTCCTTTATTACTTTATTTGTTGAGAAGCACCATTTTCTTTTCTTTGTTAAGCTTTGCATGGCTGAGTCAAAGAGCAGGAAGCACAGCACAGAGGGTGACACACGGTTTGTATACTAACTGCACGTCCCCATGTCTTGATTTCAGTGGGACTCGGCATGTGTCCGAAAGGTCCCCCATTTCACTTCCCAGATGGGTGGCTGGGAAAGTACCTTACCTGGAAACAATGTCGTGCTGTCAGAGTAGCCCTCAGCCAGGCTGGATGCTGCAGTGAGAGGGCTTTATATGCACAATGCTTCAGCAGCAACAGTGAAATCAAAATATAAAAGGCCATTAAAGGGAGAAAAATACCCTTGCACGCACAACAGCGTGTAGGCAACACCACAACTTTATTTGTTTTAATGAGGCTGCGCTGGAGGGAAAGGGGAGAAATTAATATGCTTGGAGCAGCCCATTTCTGGCAAG
The DNA here is from genome assembly GCF_004798865.1 of Varanus komodoensis. Lineage (NCBI taxonomy): Eukaryota > Metazoa > Chordata > Lepidosauria > Squamata > Varanidae > Varanus > Varanus komodoensis. Next base: position 2,397,271 of record NW_025336142.1, read on the forward strand.
TGTCGCACAACATGCAATTAAGCATTCCCTCTGATTAGCGGCAGCGCTGTTGTTAACCTCGGAGAACTTGTGAGGTTCCTAATGGAGGGTATGCGCCGCATGCTAAAATCCTGATTATTATCTTTATGTGGGTTGAACTGGATCCTGTTGGGGGCAAAGGGTGGAATGAACAACAGCCGGGGCTGCTTCCAGGCATTTCGCTGCTTGTAGCGGAAAAGTGAATGGCGCTGCTGTCCTTTCCAGGCATGAAGTAACCAAAGGCGGTTGTGTTATTTGGCAGTTAGGGGCAGAACAGCCCATAAAGCATGCCTGGCAGTCAGGGCGCCGTGAGAATCGATTTGCGGAGAAATCGGAACCTCCTGAAGATGGCAGCTGAGGTGCCACTGGATGCTGGAGACCCAAAGATGGGGAAGCGGAGGCCTGGCGGAGGCCCTTTGCAGAAGTGATGACCTCCCATGTTCTCAGGGAAGGTGGTGGGGTGTGTCTGGGTTAGACTTGGCTCTGCTTGGCATTCTCACCCGGAAGGATCTCAAGCAGAATGACCTCAACAATAACTGGCATGGGTCTTTATTTCCGATTTATTTTTATTTTCTGATTTATATCCTGCCTTTTTCCTACAAAGGGCTCAAGGCAGCTTACATCATTCTCCTCCTCCATCTTATCCCCACAACAACAACCCTGTGAGGTAGGTTGGGCTGAGAGTCTGTGACTGGCCCAGAGTCACCCAGTTGGCTCCATGGCTGAGCGGGGACCCGAACCCAGATCGTCGGAGTCCCAGTCCCATGCTCTTAACCACTACACCACACTGGCTCTCGCTTTAGCAACTCAAGTTGCAGCAACCCAGATTCAGGTGGACATCAGGAAGAGCTTCCTCCCTGTCAGAGCAACACGGCAGTGGGACCAGCTGCCTGGAGAGGTGGGGGGCTCTCCCACCACTGGAGACACTCAAGACAAAACTGAGGAGCCCTCTGAGTGGGGTGGTGTGACCTGGTGTCCTGCACCAGCAGGGGGTGGACTCAATGGCCGTCCTGGCCCCTCCCAACTCTTCTATGATTCTGTCCTCGCAATTCACTGTTCAGGGATATTTACAGCGTTTTTGGACAAGGTCATGTCTGCCCAGTTTCATCCTGTGTCTGGCCAGCACCTTCAGTAATTTAGAGCAGAGAAACTGCAGCACTGACTTTTAAAAAGGAACAAGAGCTTTCTTTCATCTTTTGCACACGGAATTTTTTGCTATAGCACAGTGCCACCACAGGTTGTGTGTGCAAAAGCAGAGAAGGAAACTTTCTTCCCTTGGATGTTTGGGATAGGGCAGTTGTATTGTGTGTGTGTGCACGTGTACACAATCTGTTATTAACATACCCTAATCCAAAGTTCCCAAATGGGTTTGAATTAATCCCAAGGGATATTCATAGCAGGAGAATAATTCAGAATATCAAAGGAACTTGTTTCAGACCTAGTCCCCCACCCCCGACAACTCAATCTGTATAATTGTTTCTGTCTCTCTTTTTCAAATCCTGTTGGCTTTATTTTCACAAAATACCATAAAAGGAAGAAAAGCATATATAGGAGAAAAGGGTGCCAACCTGTATACTTGTGAATAAGGAGCTTGTGACAAAGTAGAGCTAAATTTCTGGAACCTTCTCATCTCAAGGAAACCGATCCATAGGTGTCCTTGGAAAATTGGAAGCTCTGAGAAGTGGAGGGGAAAGACACAGCAGTATATTTTTGCCAGTTTGTGAAAGCGAACACATTTCCTAGCAAAGCCAAAAGCCCCCTGGTCATACGTCTCCTAAGCTAACCCTTGGCTCAAAGACGGGTTCTGGGCATTCCAGACAGCAGTTCTCCACCCTTCGCACAAGACTGATGTGATCGAAGGGTTTTTCTCAAGATGTATTCAAGGACGCTGCCATTAGCTGGGAGAGGGAACACATAACTGGAAGGACTCTTCACCGAGCATGCTCTGCACTGGCAAGAAGCTCACATGCTAATTGCTGTTTGAAGGAACGGGATGTAGAGCGAAGGCGACGCAATGCTTGCTCACTGTGTAAGTATCACTTATCAAGTGGGCTGGGCGTAGGTGCGTCCCGGTGATGTTCGCTATGCATGTGAGATGTTTTAGCAGAGGATATCATAAAAAGTAATTAGGAAGACATCGATCATTTAGATTAGGAGCCTGGATTAAATATGTCAGTGCAAACTGGGAATGAAAAGACTAATTAACCAAATAGTTCGATGTGACAGCGGTAGAGATTGGCTGCTTCTTGAAGGAAGAAAGAAATAAATGCTTGCTAGCACAGTGGCGAACATGACAAGGTTCTTCTGCACATTTTAATTATCTTTCATTGGATTTTGCCTTCATGATAGAACACCAACACTTTTCCTGCGTGCCACGTTGGGGAAAGCATCGGCAGCTCACCGGAAAAAAGCTGCTTGCCGCACTCCAGATCATGGCAAGGGAGCTTTGAAACAATTTAGCTTGTCTTTTGTCGCAGAGTGGTGCAAATGCTGTTTCATGGCAGCAGTTCAGTACATTCCTTTAAACATCTCATTTACTCAAAGGGTAAAGGGAGAGCCGAGACACAGGGCGGTGACCAGACGAGGGGTCACCGTGTCTGTCCTGCTGTGACCAAACGTCCCAAGTGTGTCAGTAATAAAAGAGTAAGCACAAGTTCCCGTGGCTCTTTTGAGTGTCTCGTCTCTTTTCAATGTGGCACTGGAGAGCGTTCATTGCTCTTTAAAATGCAATTCCAAACTTTTTCTCTGTACTCCATGGGAGGAGCTCATTCCAGTGAGGCTGAGGGAGCTTCTGCTTCAGTTTTCCAGTTTTCGGAACTTTTTGCAACTGGGCAGAGCATAGCTGCACACGCACATTCACGTAGGTATGTCTGATTCGATGAAGCCAGGCTTCTTCTCATGGCTGTGCCCACTGGAAAATGCCAAATTAAGCCAGACAAGCCTGCTAAATGGGGTGAGCTGCAGTGGGGGGACCCCCAACATTGGAAGGACGTGGTCACTCTCTCCTGTTGCAAAAGGTGCCTTCCTTTCCTGGAAGGCAAATCCAGCTCTCTTCTCTCACACACCCACTGTCAGACATACTTAATAATGTCACTCTGGTCTCTGCCATCCAAAAGGCAATTAGTCGCTCACCCCAAGGATGCTTTCCCCCCACAGACCTTTCTTCTGCGTAGCCAAAAGAAAAGTGTTGACAAGGTAAGCACTATTATGTGTGAACACGGCCGGGCCTCCACACACATCCCCCCTCCAACTCTGCAAGTGAAGCTTCAAAACATCCTCCAATGATGCTGACAAAGCCTCTTTTAGAATCCACAAGCTGCTGTGTGTTGGAGAGTCAGTGTTGGGAGGGAAGGAATTGCCTTCCAGAAGCACCCCTGAAAATGTCCCTCAAGCACACTGGAGTTAGACCTTTAAAAGCCCCCCTTGTCCTGGGAGAATCTGTTCAGAAGTCTCCTTTGCAGGGTGGCCAGGAAGAGGAACCAGAAAGCAACTTCTGATGGACCAGAAGTCATTCCTGCATGAACATCCCTGGGATTTTGCTTCACAGAAATCTCTTGGATTGTAATGGGTCTGCTCTAAGGATGATAAACCTGGATTCTGCTGATGGTCTTCAGGGATATGTCACACAGGTTGTTGCAGGCAAGATCTGTTTGCCTCCCCATTACTGTGTGGATTGCCAAGCAGAGTCAGAAGGACTGCGTGCAGGAGAGAGGGTGAGAAAGAGGCAGCAGAGCTGTTTGGAACATGGTGCCAAGGACTCCAGGGATTCAAAGCTAGTCTGATGAAAATGCTGCTGTTACCCTTTCACTGCTCATTTAGGAAACACAGGCATGGTGCATTCCAATTGCTTGAAAGAAGATGCTCAATCAAATGGGAAAATGTCAGCCGAGCTACCCGGTGTTCTTGTGTGAATCGAGACACTGGCGAGGAAACTTGGCAGCAGGTCTGGGTGTTTATAAGAAGTCAAAGGCCCATTGAACACCGAGTTGTGCAGATAGCTCACAATTAGGATGACAATGATGCTGAAAAAAGCTGCTCCTGAGAGTGCCTTCAGATCACAGCGATTCCTGTTACTTATATTTCTCCAAGGAAGCAGATCTCAAAAGAAAGGTGGCAGAGAAGACTTGTGGGCAGGTTTCCCGATCGGTATGGATTCTTTGGTTCAAGCAATGGCAGGTGGGCTGGAATATGAACCCAAAGGCAAAGCAGGAATGCACCTTCTCCTGTGTTGTTTGCTCAAGATTAAATGACTTCCCCATTGCTTCATGGTATAAAGAATAGCAGAAGAACAGTGGAATCGGTCTTATTAGTCTTCCACTTTTCTGGATTCAAAGCCATCCTTCCCTGGTAGTGGATTTTAACGAAATAGTGACTGCTTTTAACCAAAAATGATGCCGGAAGATTATGGGCATCCCCCAAACAGGTCTGGGTTTCCCAATTTACTGAGGACAACCCTCAGCTTAAAGGGCTTCTCACTAGTATCTCCTGTCTGATGGGCTGCTCGAAGAAAGCCTGGTTTAGAGCTGAGAAGCAGGGAGAGCAGAAGCTTTGGGTATGTATTTACATTGTAGTTTTCTCCAGAATTTCATTTATAAATATGACTTAGCACATGCAAGTCAATGTGGTGAAATAGCCCCTCTTTTGTGGGAATACAGTCCTCTATTATATCTAGTCTGACCCTGAAAGAGAACTTGGCATAAAATGTGGAAATGGGATCAGAGAGAGAGGAGGAAACAAGGTCATGAAAGCAAGAGGGGCTTTGGGCACATGGCACTAAGGAAAATGACAGCATATGCATCCCTTGCTCCTTTTTCACAACCTTACAGTAACTTTCGAGAAAGCTTTCCTCCGCTCTCTGCAGAGAAAGGAGATATGGCAAGAGAGATCAACATGTTTGCAAAGGCATTTTTAAATTGACATTTCATAGACATCCATGCTTAACTATGGAACATGCTTTCTCCTGAAGGAAAGATGGACAACACTTGGGCCAACGCTACTGCAGGTGAGGGGGGTCCTGGAATTGTTGTAGATTACAGGCTGAATGTGAGCCAACGATGTGGTGTGGCTGCAAAAAAGGGAAATGTTCTTGGGGCTGGATTAATAGAAGCATCCCTTCCAAATATCATTTCCCCTTCACTCAGCACTGGTGAGGACTCACCTGGAGTCCCGTGTCTGGTTCTGGGTACCAACGTTTAAGAAAGATGCAGACAAGCTGGGAAGGGTTGAGGAGGGCAACAAGGATGATCCTGGGACTGGAGACAAAGCCCTTTGAGAAGAGATGGAAAGAGCTGGGCATGTTTAGCCTCAAGAAAAGAAGATTGAGGGGAGATAGTACTTTACAAGTACATGAAGGTTGTTACACAGAGGAAGGCCAGAATTTCTTCTCAATCATGGCAGTGCAGGACACAGAGTAATGGGGTCAAGTTACAGGAAGCCAGGTTCTGGCTGGATATCGGGAAGAACTTCCAAACTGTTAGAGCATTATGACAATGGAACCCGTGACCTCGGGAGGTGGTGGGATCTCCCACACTGGAGGCATCCAAGATGCAACTGGGCAGCCACCTGAGAGGAATGGCTTAGCTTGGGCTCCTGCTCTGAGCAGGCAGTTGGACCTGATGGCCTTCTTGGCCCCTTCCAGCTCTACTATTCTGTGAAATCCTCTCCAATATCAATCTGAAATTTTAGTTTATTGATTAAGTAAATCAGTTCTTTTGATGATTCAACTGCTATCCTGACTGGAAGAAAAAGAAATTGCCAAAAAGTTGTATGGAAAACCTATTAATAATTATTAATATCAGTATATATTTTAAAAATATTTTGAACTATCTTTATATGCTGTCATTTGCTGTTGCGTTGGATGCACTCTACCCAGACAATCTTGTCTGGGACCACTGGCTGTAGCAAATAAATAAACACATCCATAAATAAAACATTTCCAAACTATTCTCTGCACTGTATGTTGCTTTGCTTATTTATTCACTCAGGATATCAGAATGTTGTCAGGGGCGCTAAGCAGGTGGCTAGAAAGCAATTTCAAAGAATGTCCTCCAATCTGACAGACAGGATTCAAAAGGGAGAAGGGACCAGGAGGGAATTCTCTGGGATATCGAAGCCGAGGACCAACACTTCGGGATTCTCTACAGGGGTTGAACTGGACTTGCCCTTGTTTATCCATGGCTCCAGTGTTGCGAATGTCTGAGCGTTCAATGATGGGAAGGGGTGACACCTTCCCACTGCATCTAGCTTGCCTTCAGGGTGGGTTCCCAACGACATTTGTCACTTACTGGGATGCTGTGATTCCAGCTGCCGGTGTCTGCGTCTTTGTTGTTACAACTGCTTCGCAGAACGAGCACACTTAGACAGCCGTGCCTCGCACACAGCGGGGTTCTCATTAAGCATGGCACATCGTTTATAGTAGCATTGCTTGGTGATTTAATGAGTCTCTCAAGAATCTGGAGGGAAGCACTGCGTTGGCACCATTTTTCCAGGGATGATTTGAGGGACAAGATGGTCACTCTCCGGGCAGTTCTTTCCTTTAGAGATTTTTATCATTTAGTAGTGGATTAGCACTGCCGGATGTTGCAGCAAATTTTAGCAATGCTCAAAACAAACAGTCATTCAATGAACAAAGGCTTTTGAGCCTCAGTTGTTTAGAATGAGCGGGAGAAGGAGGGGCGGTAATGCAGCTAGTGCTAGTCTGAGGCGTTTGGCCAAACGTGTCTTGCCCCTTGGGGCGGCATGGGAGAATAATCCCTGAAGACAGAACTAAGCCACGGGAATGGGAAATGCAAGAGCCTCAGTGGCGGGGATGGGGTTGCCACGAAAGATGTGGTAGTCAGATTGTCTTCATTTTTCAGAGGAGGAGGAGGAAATCTTCAAGGGTGCTTCAGGGCCTTTGAAATTTGAGGAAGAATGAGCACTGGGAATGATTCCATGCCTTTGCTGGCCCAATTAGGGTGCATAGAGGGCCAAATGGGGATTTTTTACACCCTGGATCATTTTTGCCACAGAGCTTTCCACCATAAACTCTAGATCGCCTTCCTACTTAGCTACTGCCTGTATATATGAGATGTCAGGAATTTTTGTCCCAGAAAAACATCTACTCCTGCTCCATTGACTATGCTAAAGCCTTTGATTGTGTGGATCACAACAAATTGTGGCAAGTCCTTAAAGGGATGGGAGTGCCAGACCATCTTATTTGTCTCTTGAGAAACCTATATGTGGGTCAAGAAGCAACAGTGAGAACTGGACACGGTACCACTGATTGGTTCAAAATTGAGAAAGGAGTTCGGCAGGCCATATACTGTCAACCTGCCTATTTAACTTATATGCAGAGCACATCATGAGAAAGGCGGGGCTGGATGAATCTCCAGTTGGAATTAAGACTGCTGGGAGAAATATCAACAACCTCAGATATGTCAATGATAGCGCTCTCATGGCAGAAAGTGAAGAGGAACTAAAGAGCCTCTTGATGCGCGTGAAGGAGGAGAGCGCAAAAGTTGGCTTGAAACTCAACATTAAGAAAACTAAGATCATGGCATCCGGTCCTCTCACTTCCTGGCAAATAGATGGGGAAGAAATGGAGGTAGTGACAGATTGTATTTTCCTGGGCTCCAAGATAACTGCAGACGGGGACTGCAGCCAAGAAATTATTTATTTATTTATTTAGGGGACTTCTATGCCGCCCCATTCACCGAAGCCTTGGGGTGGCTCACGACCATAAATAAATAGAATCCAATAAAACAATATGAATTAACAATATAAATTAAGTCGCCCTGGCCAAAGAATAAAATAAATAAATAAAACGAACAATTAAAATAATGTTTGAATAAAAAGGTCTTCGCCTGGCGCCGAAAAACAAATAACGACGGTGCCAGGTGGACCTCTCTGGGGAGCGCATTCCATAGATTGGGTGTCACTGCAGAGAAAGCCCTCCTCCGAGGACTTACCCTCCTAATTTCCTTCACAGAGGGTTCCCGGAGAAGGGCCTCTCCCGCTGATCTCAAGGGGTGAGCGGGCATATATGGACGTAAGCGCTCCTTCAGGTAACCAGGACCCAAGCCGTTAAGGGCTTTATAGGTCATCACCTATTAAACAATTAAAAGGTGCTTGCTCCTGGAGAGGAAAGCTATGGCAAATCTTGACACCACCCTGCTGACAAAAGTATGTATAGTCAAGACTATGGTTTTCCCAGTTGCAATATATGGCTGTGGAAGTTGGACCATAAGGAAGGCTGAGTGCCGAAGAACTGAGGCCTTTGAATTGTGGTGCTGGAGGAGACTCATGTGAGTCCCTTGGACCACAAGGCGATCAAAGTGGTCATTCCTAGAGGAGAGCAACCCTGACTGCTCTTTAGAAGGCCAGATACTGAAGATGAAACTTAAATACTTTGGCCACCTAATGAGAAGGAAGGACTCCCTGGAGAAGAGCCTAATGCTGGGAACAATAGATGGCAAAAGAAGAAGGGGACGGCAGAGGATGAGGTGGCTGGATGGAGTCACTGGGGCAGTTGGTGTGAGCTTGGATGGACTCTGGGGGGTGGTGGAGGACAGGAAGGCCTGGAGGAAAGTTGTCCATGGGATCACGATGGGTCAGACACAACTTCGCAACTAGCAACACCAACAACACTGTGCACTTGGAACCACTTTACTGTTTTGTTGCCCATTCACGCAACTTGTTTATTTCATTTTCATACTACAGACTCAATAGCCGCAGGCTCTCTGGGCAAGTTAAGAAAAGTTAAAAGTATACAAACAAGAATGACAGGGACAACCTATGAACAATAAACGGGTAAAACCACAACAATCACAGTCAAGATGGTACAGAGGTAGAGCATCCGTGCAGAATCAAATGCAGTATTGAAGCGAAGATGAATATGTTAACTGTTAAAATACTGGGAGAATAAACAGGTTTCCCTGGTGCAGAAAAGAATAGAGAGTGGGCATCAGGTGCATCTCTTTGGAGAGACTTGGAGAGCTTGAGTGATCCACTTTGGATTTCACTATGCCGGATAATTTGGTGACACCTCCAAAGCTATTGCTCCTTTTTATTCCTGTTCATTCATGACCTGTGTAATGTCAGAATACAAAGCAAGGGGCACTTCTATTTGTTGAGGGTCAGGCAAGTTAGATCTGGTGTTCCTTTTTCAGAGGGAGTGCCAGGTTTACCGTAATCTGAGGTTGTGAAAAATGGGTTTCCAAACACCTGTATCCTCAAAGCGTACACAGTACAGCTTAGCTGTGATTGGTCGCAGAGTCCTACCAAGAATGCAGAGTGACGAAACAGGTCTGGCCCCGTCTTTTACCCTGGAATAGAAGAAATGATAAGCAAAAGTATGGAGCAGAACAAACATTATTTGAGAACGACACAGCAGACCCACCATCCAAAGAGTCTCCACCAAATTCTCCAGAAGCCTTTGGTAGCTTTTCACCCCATCTCTAAACCAGCTGTTTTGCTTTGTCAGGGTGAGATGAAAGTGTTGTGTGTTGTGTGGGCGAAATGTCTGTGGGGATTTGTCACCTCTTTTGTGAGGTGGCTTTTGAGTGTTGGGAAATTCGGAATGGCTGACTCCCTTTGCCATTCAGTGGTGTCCACAGTTTTTTATACGTGGAGAACCTCTCCGTATTTTCGGAGTGGGTGGATTATTCTACCAGAGTGCTCTCTGTTTGGGAAGTGTAGTGTTAAATGGTCCTCCAAAGAAAAGGCTAGTTTTGGAAAGGTAGTAAATAAATAGAAAAAGTATGAGCAGGGGTAGAAATGGTCTTGCTAAAAGCATGAAATCACTGTCCATGGAACCCTATTTTGAACCTGACGTAGCAACATCTTTTAATTTTTACATTTACTTTGATTAAAAACAAGCCTTGTAAATGCCCAATGGTAAAATGGTTCCGTGAAACAAATTTGGGGACAAAGATGTTGGTGCGGCGGGAACAATTGCACCAACCCATTTCTCCTTGAATTAGTTGCCGTTCTTGCAAATTTTGCATCGTATCACTGAGCTTTTCTACGAAGGCTCTTCATTTGGTTTCATCACAGGGCTGAGATCAAGCATGACCTGCATTTAGTATTTTATCTACTTGTTTCATTTGTGTACCACCCAGAAGCTCTCTGGGTAAAATGTTCATAAAATGGTACAATAAAATATTTTAAAAATCTTATGCAAATACAAACATTCTGAAACAGCATTGAAACCTGCTAAAACAACATTCCAAGAAGACCAGCCTTTTTAAATCTGTCAGGAAATGACACTTCTTTCCTTGCTTTTCTGCTATCCAACTTCCAGGTGTCTGGGAGCTAGAGTGGACTAGTATGAAAAAAGTGGATAATTTTACTTTTACAGTAAATACTGGACTTTCCCAGCCCTAAAAACTTGCCCTTAACTTCTCCTTAGACACAGAAGTGAACTTGGAGGGCTGGAACTGAAAATAGTTTTGGATAGAGAGCCACAAATGCATGAAAGATGCCTCACATGGAAGGTCCACTGTTATTTTTCAGCCAAGCCGTCCAAGTGAATAACACTTTTTACTCTTTTTTCACTTTTTTTTTTAATATTTGAACAGCAGGGAAAAAATCCAGAATGTTCCCCAAGGCTTCATATCTTTTAAAATACATGAAATTTAAATGATCTCTGATAGATGGAAATCCCTAAACAAGTGAATATGGAAAGGCAAGATACAAATCAAAATGATATGTTATTAAGCATCTCCAGTGTATGTGCAGAATGCCTGGAGAGCCCGTGTGGTGTGGCACAGAGGCGCCATACATTCTGGATTGAATCCAGAAATTTAGAGAAGAGCCGCTGAAATCAATGGGATCTACCCCAACCCAAGTCCTATCCATTTCAATGGGCTTATTATTCTTAGTAGGACTAAGTCCAGGTCCAACTTTTACTTTTCTGAGCTGAACACATAAGAAGTTAAGAGTTAACCCCTGAGAATGGCAAGAGTGTGTCATATGTGTGATGTGGCAACATTTCGTTATTTGCTTTTCGGCGCCAGGCCAAGACCTTTTTATTTAAACGTTATTTTAATTGTTGACTTATTTATTGATTTTAACAATTTTTTGCCACGGTCTCCAATTTTATGTAATTGTATCAATTGCATTTATGGTTTGGAAGCCGCCCCGAGGCTTCTGCGAGTGGGGCGGCACGGAAGTTCTCCAAATAATAAATAGTTTCAGAGAACAGAGAGCCGAGTGGTTGTCCATGGCTTGAATCCGGCTTCTGAATTCATTTTATTGGGCCCTTCATGGCTTTGCCACATTTTAATAAAGACATGCTGATGCATTTGGCTACATGAGGAAAAGAAAGATGCCTTTGAGTTACAAGATGTACCGAGCCATGCCACTTGTTTCCTTCATGGAATGGTGGAATACTAGACTCTTTAGGGGGAAAAGTCCCTTTGCTCAGGACAGGACACCGTGTTAAACCTCTCAAATGGCTTTTGAAATCGGATTCAACCTGCTGCAGCCTGACTCCTGCAAGAGCATGGCTTGGAGAACAGGTTCTGGTATCTCTAAGCATAGAGATACTGGCCAGCCCTGATCCCAAGGTCAGGGTGCAGACTGGGAAGACCTGGGTTCAAATCAACCCGAGAAATTCATGGGGTGGCTTTGACCATGTGGGTCTCTCTCAGATAGCCTACTTCACAGGTATGTGAAGAATAAGACTGTGGGAATAAGACTGCCCTGGTACAGAGAAGGCTAAAATACACATGTGAAAAAGTCAAATTTTAACAGGTATTTCCATTAACTTCACACCTCCCTGGTGGAGTTCAGAGGGTAATAAGCAATTAAATACCATTATTCCAGTGCAAGTAAAATGCCTTTAAAGTGTCTGCAAACTTCTCTCTCTCTCTCTCTCTGCTTTTATCAAGCAAAGCTAAAGAGAAAACATCTTTACTATGTTCAATGACCTAGAATTACTCAACAGAACTGTAGTTTTCGATTCCCATCATTATATGTCACCCCTTAATAACCCACATTTCATAATTTGCTACCAGATTCTCATGTTGGTACAGAACTAATTATAGTATTAGGTTTTAAAAATTTCTTTTGGGACAGACCTAGGAAAATCATATAGGTAAGATCAAACCACACCATTGCTTTTGCACAACCAGCTGATAATTTGGATGATTGCAGGCTGAAGAAAATAGTAACCCACATTTGAACAAAGAAAAAAGATATATACATACATTACCACCTCATTAAAGAACCCATTGGAGCTGTGAGCTCTTTAGGGTGGAGTTCAGGAGGCAGAATTTACATAATGTGGTACTAACACTTAGCAAGATGAATACAGCCAATCTTGTTACCCAAAGACATACAAATGAAAGTTATCCCAAACAGTGCTTTAAAAAGGATTGTTTTAGCTTTGTTGAGATAATAACTGTAGTATACAATTTTGCTGGAAATTTGTAAGATCTAAGTTTTCACAAATACATTCAAGTACCAGGTGTAATCCTGGTAGAATATAGAATCCTATATTCTAATTGCAATTGCATTCTCTACGTATTATTCCCAATAGCCGTGCACAAAAGGCAGCTTTCAACAGATTGAGGGTAACCCTAATTCTTGCAAAAGTATTAAAAATATTTAGGGATATCCCCAGATCAGCTGAATGAGCACTGAGCATGCTCAGTAGAAAGTTGAGCCCTGCTGTTGGGTAGACCGAGACAGCTACCTCGGATGGCAGATGCAGGGAGGTGTCGGGAAGGTGATGGAGATGGGCCAATCCACCTTTCCCCGTGGCATAGCAAGGGGGCTGCATCTACTGGATCACTGGGGAGGGTAAAAAATCTTGGGCCACCCCTGGAAGTTTGACGCTTGGCAGGGAAAAAAGTGAAAACTTGCGAGAAGGGGAACTGCCCATATCCAAAGCAATCTGGGCAGTTACATGGGGAAAGATGGACATATCTGCCAAGGATGAGAAGTTCTCTTCATACGTTAGAAGAGGCAAGATCTCATCGCAGTGCTCTATCATGCCACTATAACATCACAGCGTACCAAATAGGGCCTGGTAAAATTCTCCCTACCACTTGGCAAAATGATCGTAGCTTGTCGAAAAGCTCCATGAGTTCGGAGTGTAGCACATGAGAAACCACCCTTGTCTCCATTCTGCCTGTCCAGCACATAAGGACTGCGCTGCATTGTGCATTGTCCAGGCCACTAGTGTCATCAGATGCAGTGTTAGGTTCAGATCAGAAATTCCAGGTTAAGGGGATGCCTCCCAAGAGACGGGAACATGCACAGCTGGGAGGAGGTGCATTTGCTGAGCTTGGCGCTTGAATGGCCCTGATGGATGCTCGCTGCAGCGGTGAGCCGCTTGAGTTCCCACATGCCCCTTAGGGTCATGCACAGGTGCACCCCTTGAAACCCATGAACTCAATTGCTCAGCTCTCGTTTGCAATGGATCTTCTCTCAGCATGACCAAGTTCAGATCCAACCAGTGGAAACCCCACAAATTTTCCCCTAGAGGGGGATCTTGAAGAGGGAAAAACACCACCTGTAGGGAAAGGTTTGGATGACCCCTTGCTTGCTGCTGCTCCAATGAAATCCACATTCATGTGCATTGTGTGTGTGTGTGTGTGTGTGTGTGTGTGGATGTTCTCTAGATGTTTTGGCCTACAACCCTCACCCCACTGGCAGAGTTGGATGGGAGCCAAAATTGGAGGGAACCGACCTGGGAACGCTTTTCTAGAACTTCGTTTCATTTTTTTAAGAGAGAAGAAAAACTCCATTGGGCACTGTCATGTCATCTGTGCTCATCCCGCACTTTCTGATGAAAGGTGTATTTATGAGTGTCTGGAATGTAATGTAGGTAGAAAAGCAACTGGCTATCCCTAATTTCAAAGTAATATTAGGGGTTTTAGAAATCAGCGCATGGTGCTTTGTAGGATATAATTTGAAGCAGACCAGAATGAAACTCTCCTAGTCTAATATGCAATTTGTATAATGAGCAGATTATGATTCAGGCACTCTTAGTGAAGTTCGCAACTCCCAGCCCTGTTCAGATGAGTCCAATTACAGGCCAGCTTTGAATAGGCTTCCCAAAGAACTTCACTGACAGGCTAGGAGGCCTCAGAGAAGAGGCACTGCTGGTGCCGTTTCTCAGTGGTCCCTACGATCCCAGCTCTTCCTTCCTGTTGGAGCGATGGGTCCAGGAAGGAAGGTTTAAGGTGAGCTTTATGGGGGAGAGAAGTATGGGGGAGCTAAGCAGAAGCACCCCGGAGTCTTCCCAGAAGTGTGTGACAACCAGGAAGACTTCTCTGCATTCGGAAAAGCACCTGAGCATGCCGGGAAAGTCTCCTGCGACTCACTCCTGCATCTTACTTGCCATTTCCAGACCACATACCAGGACTGGCTCTCCCCATAAAGCCACCAACGGGCCACACGTGGCTTCATGTGGCTCTGCATTTGGTCTGGGGCCCCGTCTGCAGTGCGAGCGGCCACACAGGGACTGCTCAAGTCCAAGGAGGGCAGGCGGCGAGAGCCCTGCCGCTGGCCACCCCAGTTCCATCCTGCAGTTCCAAGCACCGTGTGGACATTCAGAGGGGGAAGATCTAAAGGGGAGAGCGACTGTACTCAGAGATGCATTGCCCAACAACAACCCTTCTCTGGGAGGACTCCAAACCTAGCGTGGCAGTTTGGCCGGATCCCAAGCGGCCTGCTTGGAGGCGGCCCCTGGACAGCTTGCATGAGATCAGGTCTACTTGTCCAGCAGATATTCCACGTATTCCACCCACTGCCTTCCTGCGTCGAACGTTTCCTTGGTCACATAGTTGGCCGGACAAGGCTGGAGCAAAAGCTGGAGGCTTTGTCCAGCATTCCACACAGGGAAAATCACTGAACTGCAAAACCAGGGATGTGTCAGGAATCTGCTTTGGGATGGGCGTCCGATCCACCTGGCCCTGCCCTCCAAGTAGCATCCCTCTTCTTCATCACATGCTTGTGACACTGAATAGGGTTGCTGATTGCACCTCCTGTACTCTATGGGTGTTTGTGGGCTTTTTCTCATCTTGGACTGAGCAGGGGAGGAGTATTATCAGAACCCAGTGGGAAGTATCGACTCCATTCCTGGAAGTATTTGAGCAGGGGGCGGATAGCTCTTCAGGGGTGGTGTGTGCACTCACCCTGCAGGGCAAAGTCTAGAACAAGAGGGGTCCTTACTAGATGGCTTGCAAGACCTCTGCAATTTCACAATTCTATGGGGCGGGGACATACCTATGGTTGGCTGGGACAAGAGGGAGGTACTTTCTGAAATTCCCTTCTGCTCAGGGAAGCTGCCAGCAAATCACCCTCAATGGCATTTAGTTACATGGAGTCTTACTTTCTTTTTTTTTTAGGAACCTGTTTTGCTTTTAGAATCTTGGATTATACCTAAAATGTTCTTAATGGAACTCTCTTTGAATGAAATTATTAAATTCTTCTAGTAGAGTATTTTATCTCATTTTTTAAAATGCCATGTTGAAGATTGTTCATCACTCATTCCAACCTGCTGCTGGAAAATAAAATAAAAATTGCCTGCTTGGTTTTTTTGTCATTTGTTTTTATTTCTTAAATTGCATGTTAGTTTGTGGTTAGCTGCCTTGAACTTGATTGATGAAGAATGTTTTAACAAACAAAAAACGATGATGGGATGAAGCTTCTTCTTCCAGACCCGTCTTTTTTCAGGATGGCATGGAGGCTCAGCTCACTCGTATCCTCCTTTAAGCCTCCCAGAAAGAACCTGCAGACTGGCGTTGGCTGGTCTTGGAACACTTTGCTCTTATCTGGCAGGTATTTTTCCTTCTGCTGTTCTGCTCTCATAACACCACGCCCAAGTTTTGCTTTGCACTGATGTGTGTAACAATTTTAAGTGATTGCAAGATGCACTCACAAAGGGTTCATGAGAATCAGCCCTTGGCAAAATTAACTGGAATGCTTCCATACATTTCTTCCCATTTGAGATTATATCTGTAAAAGACAGATTCCATCTAAAATTTTTCTGTGGAAAGGTTTTGGATTTTCACTCTGTTTTTAAACCCCTTAAAAGAAAAACACGCTCTTTCAGGTTGCCAAGATGGCCACTGGATGGCAATAGCTTTGCATATTTGACAGCCCTTTAAGAAGCAGGAAAAGAAATTCTGGCCAGAGCAGAAACTCGCCAGCAGGTGGCAGCCTCGGTCTATGTATGAAAAGCAAAGGGCCTTAGAAATTTGTTTCTTTCTGCTACCTTCTAAAAGTGTTTTAAAAGAACTATGTGTACTAGGTATAAAAGATGGATAATGTTGGGTGTTCATTGTTTTAACTGGTAAATTCATGAATCATGGTATAAAACTGCATTAATGTTAGCGCTCATCGGACAACCAATTTCTATGTATCCCTTGATTCAGAAAAAAGATTTAAATTGCCTTTCCAGTAATATTTGTCTCCCTTACTAACAAAAAGCTGTTACTTTAATTAACTTCCACACAGACCATCTCTATGGAAATACTTCCATTTACTTAGATCTATCTAGGTGAATGCCAAGTCCTTTTTAGGAGAACATTGCATGCAAAAGAGAAACAAGGCAGCTGACAAATCTGCTACCAGCGCGATCTCTAGCGCACTCAGGTTTTGCTTTTGTTGTAGAAGGTTCATGCTGATCAAACCGTAGGGCTGGATTAAGATTTAGTCATGACCCACTGAAATAAATGGAATTTAACTTAGTCTTGGTCAGCTTAACTCTTCTTGATTCCAATAGGTCTCCTCTAAGTATGATTAAGCCTGGAACCCATGCAATGGTTGAATCGGATGGCTATTTTAGTTAATTGGTCTCAACAGCCGTCCAAACAAATATTGCTCAGGTCAAAATATATTTTAAACAGTAATATCAATGAACTCCATGCACGCTATATCTAAGAAATTGCAACATTGGTGGATATCTCACCTACACACAACATAGATTTGTTTAAATGTAGATGGAACAGGCTCAGCAGCTTTTTAAAATTAAAGCAAACAATCCTCTTCCCCAATATTTCCTGTTTTAAATTTTTTCCTTAAAAAAAAAGAGTCACAACTGCCATGTATGGTATATGTATAATTTGGCAGGCAATTAGTCTCTCATTGAGACAGGTTCTTTTTATAACTTAAAAAATACGGGCTTTTATCTCAAGTGAAATGATCTACATTTAAAATATGTGGTACCTGCAAGTGAGAAAAGCGAAAAAGAATAGCTATAGTACAGGGAGAAGAGGGCCATGCGTCTCAACAATTCTCCCGTTAAAGCAGCCCCAGAATGCTTTAGGTTGGGTGAAAATGTAGCCCATTCCTGGTGAGTTCACCCTCATTTCTTCCAATTCTCATTTGCACAGTTTGGCATGGAATTGCTTGTGAAAAACATGCCCTCCGATATTGCAATGATCAAAACAGGGAGCTGGTTCTGCACCTGTGGAACACCTGTGCTCCCATCAAGGGCCTCTGCCTTCCTCAGCTTGCACTTTGCAGAAGACTGTTTCGCACTGCAATTAAGTGGCAAGTCCTGTGCCAACTTCGGAAGCGGAATGTCTTAAATGGACCGTTCCCCACAATGGTGCTGCTTCAACTGAAACGGACTGCTGGAAGCCCAGACGTCTTTTGGCTGGAGCACTTAGTCAGGCAGTCTGGGGTCCCATGGATACCAAGGGTCCAAGGGTCAATTATACACAGGCTCCAAGGGTCAATTATACACAGACCACAATTAATTTTCCCCTTGGGGACAGGACTCATTTGCAGCTTTCCCAGGTATTCCATAGATTCAGAAAAAGGGATCTTTACACTGAAACACATTTTAAAAGAAGCACCCCCCAACCCTCCCTTGTAGGGCAAATAGGGACAACAGGTGGGTGGTTTATTAGGCATGGGCACCAGGAATTAAGGCATCCCGCTGGGAATGGGGTCATGTATGGGACCATTTCCTGGCATATAGAAAAATGGTGGGGACTCTCTCACCTGATTAAGTGCAGCATGAGAAAAAGATAGGAGCAAAACAAAGACAGTCAGAAGGCCAAGCCAGGCAAATCATGGGCTACAAGTCACTGGCTAGGCTCAAGGTTTCCTCTGGCGCTGCAGTTCTGCGTGGCTCTGGGACATGGGAGGAATTGCAGGCCAGCACATCTGGAGGCTGCTGTGGGTTCTCCTGTGGTGGCAGATGTGTTGCTTGGAGTCGCCTCTCATGTCTGTAGTGGCTAAGCAGTGTGCAGAAGCAGCTGTTTTGCTCGTTTGGGCATCTGGCCAGATCCTGTTCCCAAGCCATAGTTCAGCAGAACTTCTGAAGAAGATTTCCATAAGTTTACTGCTCTCCATTATTATGAATGGACTCTTCTCTGTGTTCTTGCTTATGTAGCTACACGTTCATGTTGAAAAGATTAATAAAAGGAACTCGGTGGCTTCTTAATGTCTTTGAATCTCTCTTTGCTTTTGATGCCAGAGAGAGGGGGGGCTATTATCAATTTGCAGCTCAAATCTGGAGAACGAAAGATCAGGAGGAGGCGGGGTTGAGCTGAAATGGACTAACACCAAAGCATCTGTAGCATGCAAGGGCTCCTTGGGAACGGAAAGTAAAATTAGCAGTTCTGCCATCTGCTCCAGGAATGTGTTTGTTGTTTGTTTGTTCGTTTATATTCTTGTTTTATGGCCATGTTTCCATTAAAAGTGGCTTCCAGGATACAAATATAAAACCGTCACCTAAAAAAGGCAAAACCAAAAAAAGACTGGGGGTAGGATGGCTTCTAACAGCAAGTAGTTATGTATCAGTGCTCATTGAATGCAAATTTGACAAATTAAACTTTTCTCTTCTCCCTGTCTGCAAAACGCTGCTTAGGTAAAGCCTGTGTGTTTGCAGTGCATATGCAGATAATTGCGCAGCCACCTTAAGGCTCTGTGGCACCTCAGCTGAAGGTAAGGATGGCCCTTGGACTTCACACCCACCATGCCCTGCAGCTTCCTGGGAAGGGCATCCCTAGACGTTCACCCACAAAACTGATGAGCGGAATGGGACATAGACATCCCCAAATGATCTGTACACTTCCCAAGCGCAGCTGCGGCTTGGCTGGTCTCCCTTCCCAGAGTTCCCACCCGGTGGGATGAAGGATGCAGGCGCCATGTCCTGCCCTCACCTTTTAAAAGAAAAGAGTAGTTTGAAAAGCATAAAAATGTTCTGCAGAGATGAATCACACCTTTATAACCCTATTTAGCACAGTATTTATCTTCGTAATTTTCAGACTGTCACTTTGACAAAAATTACGGATGAGCAAGTTGGCCTTTCCACATTTAATGTTTTCTCTCTTCATATTTGCAATTTGCCAAGTTCTGATTAAAAAAAAAAAACTGGTGCAAAATGGAATTCATAATGGTCAGCGCAGGGAGAATACATTACTTCTGTGCTGGAGGATAAGATTTAGAAAAAATAACTAGATGTAGTTTCTTCACCTAAGAAACTCCTCGAGAAGAGTCTCCCGCTGGCTTCATCACATTTGATATGCATCTTCCCTGAAACACTAAAGGGAAGGTACTTGATTTAAAGAGAAAGAGACAAAAGTCACTTTGGATTTTTTTCAGACCTAGCAGATGAATCATGCTAGGCAACCTGACTGTAATCTCAAGCTGAAATCAAGGAAAAAGAGGCTGCAGCTGGGTTGCTCGGAAGGCTCAATGGCATTTTATTCCTCAAGGTACCAGGGGCCGCTTGGGAGCTTGGCAAGCTGCAGTGTTCGCAGGACTAGGCCTTCCAGTTGGTTGGAAAGAACTGCAGACAATAGGTCTGCTAAGAATCAAGATAGTATTCAAAAGTTTGGAACTGCCTGCAAGTCAGAACATCTTCACATTTCCAAGCGCCCCCTTGCATCTAACCCACTTTCCTGAGTGGTGGGAAATTCTGGAGCTGGTAAGAAGTTCTTGTGCTTACCTAGTTGTGGCCTCCTGTAGGTGGACATTGGACGTGCAGGGTTATTACAGGGACTTGTAGTATTTGAGCCTATTTTCAGAGGTTCAGGTGGATGCAACCTGAACACTCCAGCATCAAATGACACTTACACTTTTTAGCCTCCTCTTTTCTTGAAAATCTTGCTCTATATCTTCCCAAAACTCACTATTGTTTTTCACTTTCATCCAGCTTGCCCATTTTCATCTCACTGGAAGGGTTGAGGAAACAAAGGGTTGAGTTCTCTTTTCCAGTTCAATGGGAGAGTTGATTTTTTGTATGAATGAATCAGTGGTAGATGATGATTTCTTATAATTTCCTGAACTTTTTTTTCTGTGGAAGCTGGAACTTGCAAGTGCAGCTTTCGCTAGAATCTAGGTTTATACCTGTAGTTTTTACAGCTTTGTGGTCTCCTTGGTTATTAGAAATACTTGTGAAAGCTGATGAATTAGATTGACCCATATTCCATGATTATAAATATCCATCGATGAATAAATATGATATATTGGGTCTAATAGACAAATGGCTTAAGAAATTTGGTCCAAGACGTGGATTAACACTTTAAACCTTATACCTGAAGTTTCAGTGGACCTCAGATTATGATGTATTCAACCAAAATATGTACTTTGTTGGATGGCATAGTGTCTCATTAACAATTTCTAGTCATACAATTTTAACAGAAGGAAGAACTGACCTGGCAGGGAATTTTCAGATAAATTGGTCAGCATTAATTCCCATTTTGGAATCAATAGAGACAGGATCAGTCAGCAATCATAGTTACCCTATGAATTAAACTGACATGATAAAAATACGTATATGAAGAAAATAACAGAAAGCTGATCAGAAGAGGTGCTGATATCAAGGCGTGCCCTCATCGAAAGTTCTTCTAATCTTCATCAGATCCACTATTGATCTAAGACATTTTTCCTACTGAGAGAGATGGCAAAGAGCCCTGAGAAAAGCCACACTTCATGATATTGAACAAGCTCATAATTGATTATAATCTGTGTATGTATGAGACATGCATTTACTCATTAGAAATTACAGTAAAATGTAATATCTCTAAATGTTTTACTTGCAGCTTTGCAAAGCATGAAGTTTTACTACTCTGAGATATACCTTTCTCAAAAAACCAAGTCTCTCTACTTTTCCCAATATTCCATTCATTGAACTTGCTCGTGTCTGCAGATTACAAAGGCTGCCAAATGGTTTCCCACTTAAAAGTACAGAGGAACTTAATTTTGATGAGTTGAAACGGTCAACAAGTGTATCCTTCCATTTTAAACTGAATATTTCATGGCACCACCCTTGGAAGGTGATGTGGAAGCACCTTCGTTGATGGTTTTGTCAATAAGAACTGCATTTGCTGTGTTCTGGAAGTAGACTTAAATACTCATAGTCTGGAGTAGTTTATGAAACACTATGACTTGGTTCAAACAATGGCTTAAACAAACCACATTGATCGTGCAAACTGACCCTATATCGGCACAATGGGATACCTTCTTTGTCTTTTTAAATCATTCCTTCCATCTCAATTGCTACTGTTGTAAGAGTTTCCATATTAAAATTCAAATTAGCTAAGAAGGACATGGGGAAGGAACATGCTTAATTTGTTTGTTGAAGTCAGTCAGATTGAAATCTCCTGAAATTTAGATGGATCATGCCCATTGAGCAAACATTCCATCTTCGTAATTTTTGTACAGGGCCTACATAAATTGTAACAATGGCATTGAAGGGACTTAAAGGACATCAATCCAGCTTTCAGGTTCAGAAGAAGCATATCTCTGACAATCAAGGGGTAGCATGCCGCCAACTCTGGCTTGCCCACTCCCCAAACTGCCGCTGCTACTCAGAAACTGCTGTAGCATTTTTGCGGCAGGGGAACAGATGATGTAATGATCGAGATGGGATCTTGGTGATGGTTCTAGCTATCCAAGTTCTGAGGGAGAAACAATGTGCCTATAGCGCTTCTATGGATGTACCTTGTATGTCACATCAAGGGGCTGGTCAGTTCAGCAGGTTGGACATGCGTCTTGCAAGTCTGGACTACCTAAAGTGCAGCTTGCTCCTAGATTGATGGAGCTACACGTATTTCCCATCATACTCCAAAAAGAATTTTGTTCTCATGCCCAAATGCACGCACAGCTTCTTCTGTGTAGAAGGGTGGGTTTTTATTTACTTCTCATCACAAAGAACTTGTGATATATTTCTACCCTATTTAGGGTAGCTTTTGGTTTGTGTTCTATTTCAACATTCATATTATACACATCTGGTTGATTCCTCCCATTGCTCTTAATCACATAGCTTGTTTGGGAAAGTGCTGTTAAAACTGACCTCTTGACGAGCAAAGTCTTGTTCCAATTTCTTTCTTTAGAATAAGGCCAGAAAATATTTTAAGGATCTCATTTCTCATGTTGGTTTGTTTGCTTGCTTTCCGTTTCTACTTTACTGCTGATGGGACTGAGTTTAAATATTGTTTTTGGTAAGATAAGATGTATCAAGGATTCTTCAAAGGCCATGAAGATGTACATTATTTATATCTTAAATGCTCACTCTAAAATGTCAGATCTATAAATTAGTCTGAAGCCACCCTTTCTTTTTATGTGCATCTATGCACTTTTTAATGGTTCTAGTATACTGCTGACTTGTGACAGATTAACTGAACACTCAAAAGTATTGTCATCCCAGGGTACAATACCATATCAGGCTTTTTTGAGAAGGGTTGGTGGAAAGATTCCCATGATCAAATTGCTCTGCTTCTCAGAGCTGATCAGATCTGACTGAACAAGAAGAATGTAGCAGAAACACCGGCTTTTCTCCACAACCATTGCAAAACAAGTCACCAACTTTGATGGGCCATATTTTGTATCCCAGGCAGAATCTCAGTAGGTTTTCTTTCAGCCTTCCCCCTGATTAACATTATGAAGCTTTGGTAGAGAATCTGCCAGCAGTATTTTCAGGAGGTACAAAAAGCTAAAAGTCTGTGCTTTGCAGCTTCCAATGCTTAAGAAGCATGACCAAGCATGCACATGCTATAATATAACATGATGCTCAGACATTTGACTGTCCATGCATCTTTCACCTGATGCTCCATCCATTCCAAAGCTCCCATTCTAAAGGATGCTGAAGTCCCCAGAGATGTAACTGGAGCTTTCGAAATGGCTGTTGCAGTAATGTAAGGCATACCAGTTGCTCTAGCAAGCAGAATTCAGAGAATTTTCCACCAAGTTCATCTCACTGTGGGATGGAAAAGATGCGCAGACTCAAAAATACATTATGATGGTCCTCTGTCAGTTTCCTTTTCCAGTCTGGGCCCAGCTCAAGTGTTGTCTTTGACGTATGAAGCCCTACTTGGCTTTGGAGGGGGTACCTGAGGTAGTGCCTCTTCCCATGTATACCTACCTGTCCACTTAGAACTTCCTTTGGAGTCCTCCTTTGAATAGCCCCAGTGAAGTTAGAGGGACAGGGCTAGGAGGAGGACACTCGCGTCGTGGCTCCCAGACTTTGGAACTCGTTCTCCAGGTACATACGACTGGTGCTGACCTTCCCTTTTTTTAGGTGCCAGGTAGAAAATTTTTTGTTCTGACAAACATTTGGTTAATTTAAATTGTATATTATTTATGATGATCTACGTAATTCTGTCTGCCTGTCTGTCTTTCTATCTATCTATCTTTCCTTCTATTTGGATATGTCTTGCATATGGTTTTTGCATATTTTTATTTTGGGATATGTTTTAATGTTGTATCTATTTTATTGCTTTTATCTATTTATGTATTTTATGCACATTTGTAAGCCATTCAGCTAACTCTTGGGTTAAGGGGCAGCATATAGGAAAAATGAAAGAGAGTTCTTTCACCGGATTGTCAAAAAGTCCATTAATTTTCCATACGTCAACAAAAATCTTCACATAGTTTTGCCACCAGGAATAACTTGGAAATTTAATTTGAGAAATGTGCATCTGGAAGCACAGATGCATAACCAGCCACCAATTAGAAATCCTCCTTCTCCTAGGGAACTGGGTCTCTTCAGCCTGGAGAAGAGGAGACTCAGGGGATGTCACATGGAGGTGGGCAGAGACCTGTTCTCCCCTGCAGAGGAAGGCAGGACGCGCTCCAACGGAGCCAAGCTCAGGGAACCCAGGTTCCATTTGGATGCCAGGAAGCACTTCCTGACAGTCAGGACCCCGAGGGTGTGGAATGGGCTTTAATGGGAGGTCGTTGAGGCCCCATCAGTGAGGGTGTTCAAGGATAGGCTGGATGTCCACATGGTGGGCATGTTGTGAGCGGAGCTGGCTGGTGCCGGAGGTCAGACTAGATGGCCCGGGAGACCCGTTCTGACTCGCTCTGTTTCTATGTTTCTAGTCTGAGGCTGCTTCCATTATGAGAGTGAGGTCTCCCAAAGGCCAATGATAATTTGATGCATTCTCTATTGGTGCAAGGACAGTCATTTCGGATTCTCTTGTAGAAGATTCAGGGTGGAAAAACACTTGCCTAATATAGCAGCTTCCATCGGTCTTCTGGGGGGGGGGGTGCCCACTCTGGGGATCCATGCTGCCCACACAAAATGACCTCCCTGCATTGTCGTGGTGTGATGCCATCATCCGGCTGCATCAATGTGAGGAACCTCAGCACGAGCTCCACCATCTTCAGTGGTCTTAAGAACCTTCAGAAACCACCCGATTCCAGTAAGGTTATAGCAAAAATGAAGGCTTAGAGGTTGATATCCAAGCAGGATGTGTGTGTGTTAGGCAGAGAGCTCTCTTAACAAATATCAAAGCCAAGCAAGCTTTTCCTGAGTAAAACTGGATGGTTGCACTCATCGGTAGAGCCAAACAGAATGCTAGCTGCTATTACGAAGGAGATTTCATAGCCCATATTTTGAACAGAGGTCAAAACATCCCATGTTCTGACTTTGCTAATAATCAGGGCACAGTAAACTATTTTCATAACTATTTTCTGCCTTCTCGGAGTAGTTAAAGTGGCATGACTTTGTTAATGCCCTCAATCAGGAAAGTCCAAATGGCTGGGTACTTAGAGATGATTTCAGAACATTTGGTTTTTTAAATGATCGTTCCTTCCCCCAGGGCTAATGGGATAAAATTAAGAAATATAAATACATGCATTTAAGCAACCCTCTTGCCAGGGTCTCTGTGCATCACATGATGAATGTTCATTGGTGCTAACAATGGACTTCTATCACACCTCTCCTTGTGCTAATTTTTATTAGCTCATTTGTTGTGCACCTGTGTGGCACAATCGGCTTCTAATTGCATGAATCTGATTCTGGTGAAAGGAGCGGAAGCCTTTTCAAGCTGCTCGAATGGGGATGCTATTAGCCCTCATAGTGTTAACAAGATTGCTATGGTGTGTTTATGAAGACTCAAGTTCATTCAGTGAGTGCAAAGCTGGGAGGAGGATACCATGAACTATTGCAGATGAGCAATTAGCTAATCAAGACTTAAATTATCCCTGCGCTTTGGTTGCATGGCGGGGCAGGTGACATCAAGGCACTGTCTGTCACACAGGCTCTGGGTCAGTCATAATCGCAGCATAGGACAGCCTTGCCTGAGTGGGTATCCATCGTGCCAGGCAATTCAGGCATTGGCCATGTTGGCTCGGTATAGTGGCAGCTGTGGTTGGAAGAGGTTGGCGTAAGGGATGGAGTAACATGTAGTCCAGTCGACAGAGGACATTCGGCAGAGTTAAACTTTTCTATACCACCCCTTCACAGATGTCTTGGGAAGGTTGACAACAGATTAATAAATAGAATAATAATAGAAATACGAGCAGTAGTTGCAGAGCATCCGATGTTAAAATATAAAACCACTAAGTAGAACAGGTTAACAATTAAAATATTGGGAGACTATAAAGGTTTTCACCTGGTGCTGAAAGGAAAGAAGTGTTGGCGCCAGGCTCTGGAGATCGTGTTCCACAATTGAGGTGCCACCACAGAGAAGGCCCTCCTCTGGGAAGCCACCCTCCTGATCTCCCAAGGGGCAGGAGGGCACATAGAGGAGAAGGCGCTCCTTTAGGTATCCTGGTCCCAAGCCATCCAGGGCTTTATAGATCATGACCAGCACCTTAAATTGGCCCTGGAGTTCAACTGGCAGCCAGTTTAAGTGAGAGAGGACCAGCGTTCTGTTAGTTCTGTTGGGGAAAGGTCTGGAGTTGCTTGTACCTTTTCTTATTGAAGAGGGAGAATCAAGTTCTCATTCATTCATTTAAAGCTTTTATAGACTGTCCCATAGTGGCATCTCAGAACAGTTTACAACAAGCACAGATAAAAAATGGTGTAGCATCCAGCAATTCACAAACAAATCACAATTAAAACCCATAAACATTAAAATAATGGGAAAATAAAAAGGTTTTCACCTGGTGCAGAAAACAAAAAAATGTTGGCGCCAGGCGAACCCTTCTGGATGAAGATGAAGATGAAACCCTTCTGTATTTCACATTTGGGGCGCCACCAATTGTAGGTGTTCTCGGGGGATTTCTGAAGCCTTTCTTGCTGGCAAGAGGATAGAAAATGATCCCTGTAAGTGGCTGAATGAAGTTTATGAGGCTCATCATCTGAGGGTTGCTTCAAATCAGACAGGCTGGGGCCAAGTTTGATGTCCTGGGGACAACTGTAGATCTTCATTTGTAGGTCTGCCCCATTCATGTATTTCTGCTGAGTATGCAGGCTGGCCGTTGAATTGAGGGTTTTGCATTTCAGAAATGGCTCTGCTCCTCAAGATGGCACTACTCTGAGATAGTTGGCTGGTGGCAGAGTGATGCATAGCCCCCTGGTGGCTGGAAGTGGCAGTACAGGGGAGCTGATGCCACGCGCAAGAAAATTCTTTAGTGTGATTGCGAGGGTACTTCGGTGCCCTTTCCATAGCATAAAGGCAGGGGTGAGAGAAGAAAGAAGGAAAATGGGAAAGAAGTGCAGGAAAGCAGAAAATAAGGACAGGAAGGAGGATAGGAGGAAGACTATGCTGAAGAAGAGCGTGGAGGGTTAAGGAAAGTCGAAGAGAGAAGGATGCCAGCAAAAAAGATGAAAGAGCTGTGCAGGAGTGTGGAGGATGCAATTCCTTTTCTGGCACATCCTTCCAGGGCACCCATAAATGTTTATGACTCTGCACTTGCCACCTATAATCCTCTTCCCTAACTTTACATTGTTTTAATTGCTAGGTTCTTCCTAAATGCTAACACAAATACATTCTGAGCAAAGAACTGGCATTGGATCAGGATTCAGTTCCCTTATATGCCAAAGGAAACCGTTTAGGCATGAATCTTGAATCTGAAAAGCGCACCATGTTTGTACATCAATTATACTGGATTCTCTCCTAAACAGGCACTTCGCTTAATGCAGTCTGTTGGATATAAAACCCAACTCTAACCCAGTGGGTGAAATTCTCTTGCGCAGATTATGTTAGGTCTTTCTCTTCCCTTCAGGCTTCCCCGCCCTTTTAAAATTGCTCAATGCTTCAAGAATTGCCCTTGCACTGAACATGGTTTTTATTAAGCACAGCAGACATTCTTCCTGGCCCTCTCCTAAATCCCTTCGAAATCCACAGAAGGAGCAATCTTGATTAGTTTCATATTCAAAGCCTCCTTCCTGAGAGAACACTCAAATGTGTATGACTGCTTTAAATCTTAGACAAGCTAAACGTAACTTTCAATAACTTAAATAAAATTCTGAACACGGTGGCACAAATGCCAGTCTTCACAGACCAGTAAACTTTTGCAAATGGTGCAGGGCATTTTATTTATAAATTTATACAACATAATTCATTTTTAAAATTTGTATGTGTATTAGGAAAAGACTGATTCATTTCCTGCAATGATAACACAGGATTAAAAGAAAATGATAAACACATCAATATTTTAAAGCATGATTTGGCATATTAAGAGGTAAATATAAGTGTTTCTGTGGATACCTGTGTAGCAACTATTAATCAGCTTATTAATCCCCCCAACCATTGTGCAGGGTAGAACAAGGATTCTTTATGACTTGCAAAGCACCAGCGTCCTTAATTTTATTTGCTTGCAAATTTCCCTGGTTGTTGTTGATACTCTTGCTGTGTAGCTGAGCGAAACAGACAGTGCCATTTTTATTCATTCCAGTTCTAAGTCATTGTATTGGCATAAGAATATATCACAAACGGAGACTTGCTTAGAACATTAGCCATTTCCAGGAACAGAACTAATGCCAATCCAAATGAAGGGAGTGAAATGAGATTTTGATAATAGGGAAGTACAGCATGCCTCCTCTTATTCTTCATGCTTCGGTTTAGGAGACTATTCTACAAACAGTTTGTAGTTATTGTTACCATTATTGTTACTGCTTTTAATTCCGTCTGTATAGATAGACAGAAAATGGAAAACTCTTGCTTTCGGAATGTGTTTCTTAATACACAAATCAACATTCCCTTCAAAAGTTCTTTTGCTCGTATACATTCATTACACCATAGGGCATAAGCGACTGCTCCAAATATCGATTTCATTCATTTAATATTTAAAGAACTCTTTTTGCAATGAAGAACTTGAGATGGTTTACAACTGTACAAAAGCAAAGAAAACCAAACAATATGAAATCAAAATTGCAAAATCAATGAAGACAACTTCAAAATGAAGCACATTTAACATGAGGAGCGAAAAATTCAGCAAGTGGCAAAGCAAGGCCAGGTGAACTCAGTGGGAGGCAATGGGTAGGACTGCAGCCTTCAGCTCAGGTATGAAACCAACTCAAGAGTTGGAGCACCGCTTCCCGGAATCCCTTTGTCTTCCAGGCAAGACCCTTCACTTCCCCACACAATCAAGGAAAGATAGTTGTATCTGATCCATTCCCATAAATAGCCCATTGTCTGTCATGCCAGCTGAGTAATTTCCAAGCAGACCAGGACTTTTGGCTGTCTCGCCAGTTCTTTCACAGACTTTGTTCAAGTGCCCTTTTGGTTTCAATTGGGACAAAGTTCATTCATTTGTCTCTGAGACTAAGATGTCCAGCTGAAGTAAACAAAGCATTTATTTTTGCTCAGTTCTTTTCTTTTGCATGAAATCCAGAGGAAAAATGGCATTTGCTCCTTTAACATTCCCCGTGAATTGGAGGTGATATTGGAGTGTGGCGTAATATGTCAAAAAATTGAAGATCCAAGTTGGTTACAACCTTCCAAGAGATGACAAAGGGCCTTAAAAGTGAAAACAATAATCAGGGCGCAGAATGCTTCTGTCTGTTTTCATTTTTGACATAATCAATGGCACAAGTAGAAGAAATGTTACATCAGCTCCTGTTTCTGTTACAATCTTTCCCCAGTAATGAAATATCAACCTTTTTTATTCTGTGTGCACTATATGAAATATAGCACGCTGCCTGAATCTTGTGACCTTTTCAAAAAACTTCATTCTCTCGCGGGCCTGCTATTTGCCTGCAGGTTATGACCACCAGTTCACCTTCAGCACATCCCTGACAACAAGAGGCATGCATTGCAGAGGTAGAAGTGAAGAGAAATTCACCTTAGAAGATGTTACTCGTTTGCCCATAGGCATCCCCACCTCCGGCAAAGATGGACCAGCCTTGGAATCCTAAATTGACGTCAGATCTCACAGCTCGGGCTGGTTCACCAGGACCAGAACTTTGGTGGAATAGGGGTACTTCCAGATGGACTCTATGCACCTGCCGTTCCACGCAGAAAGGAAATTGTGGACACCATGATCTGCAGGACCTCTTTGTCACTTTCAAATTGATGTGCCAGCAAATCATGATCTCATGCAAGCATATGAAGATGTTTTCCTACAGGCAAGTCAAACTCCAGTAGGAATGTTCTAATTTGTGGTAGCTACTGCACAGGAGGTGGGAGTAGAGACAGAATGCAGGTGTGTAAGGACCGGTCTTTCTCTTAAAGAGAGAAAGTCCGAAATAGCATCCCTGTGAGATGTTCCTCAGGCCATTGCCTGCATAACTTGCCTGAATACATAGTTTATTCAAACTGTGTGGAAAATTCCCACCTCTTGGCCACACATTCCTGGTGACTTCCTGCTGGGAAGTCTTTTAGCATACAACTGTGATTTTCATCTCCCACCTGCTCTTCTTGATTTTTTTGTGTTGGATCCATCAGGCCTGGTTCTTACAGAGGGAGTGAGGTGAGAAATGTTGGAACATGTGCTTTGCATATGGTAGGCCCCAGGTGGAGTTCCTTGCAGGCACAGGGAGGAGGACCAGGTAGCTGCTGCCAGAGTGGACAATTCCGGATGAGGTGGACAAGCTGATCATGTATGTTAGGGACTTTCTCATGTTTGAATGGCACTACATGGTTTACAGTAAAATGTCAGAGAGATGTTAACATGCTCAAGGAGGTTTTTGTGTGGTGGAGGACTCCATCATGGGAAGTCAATCACTCGACTCCCTCACACAGAACTAGGTGTTAAATTGACATCAACCACCATGAGCATAATTAATGGTGATAGGAGATCTAGACCAAAACATCCGGAAGACTACAAATTGCCTGCCCTGATTTAGATCTTAAACTATCCTGTCAGGGACCAATCTGACTAATTTTAATTTCTATTTTTGCCCAGTCCAACTGTACATATTTAAAGAACTGCAAGACGACACATTGCAGAGAGCATTCTGCGATGAAAGAATAATGCAATGAGAGAATAATCAGTTGGGCCCTAAGATAATCTTTTGGGGTCCTTCTCAGGGAGTCCATTCTAGGAGAAAAGTCTTCTAGTGATGGCACCCCTCATATGGAATAAGCTCCCCAAAGAGGTAAGTCTGGCACCTACTCTTTTTTCCTTTAGATGCCAGGTGAAAACTTTTTATTCTCCTGGTATATTCACAATAAGAGAAAGGTTTTTATTCCAGCTTTAAGACTGTATGGCATTTTTATCTGCTACTGGGCCTCTTCCACAACTTAACTGTAGTGTAGTCTATTGCTGTTATATTGGTCCTATTGATTGTTTCTAATGGTTTATCAATGTATAGCTTTTGTTGTTGTTTTGTTGCTAATTGTTTCCTTTTAATTTTGTCAGCTGACCTGAGAACCTTTTGGCTATTGGGTGATATATAAGTTAGATAGATAGATAGATAGATAGATAGATAGATAGATAGATAATAAAAGAATCAGAGAAGCCCTCTGGTTGCAGGTCAGCTCCAAACACGAAGCTAAATGAACAGAGTGGCTTACATGACTTCCACTGGATTTCTTGCAAAGCTCTCCCTATTTATCTGAGGACCAAGCAAGACAAGATGTCAAGTGCATCCCGCATTTAACATACACTTCCCACCTGCACACACATCATAGCTGTTTCCAGCATGGCTGATCAATATCAGGATCACAGCAAATGGTGAGAGATTCATTGAACGCTGCTCCGCAATGGAGGAAAATCCATTCCCAGGAGCAAAGATCTG
The DNA here is from genome assembly GCF_004798865.1 of Varanus komodoensis. Taxonomy (NCBI): domain Eukaryota; kingdom Metazoa; phylum Chordata; class Lepidosauria; order Squamata; family Varanidae; genus Varanus; species Varanus komodoensis. The sequence goes on from NW_025336142.1 coordinate 2,428,598, forward strand.
TGCTAGGAGGGCATCCAATTGGGTCATCAGAGGAGTGATCTAAAATATGCACACATTAAGATCAAGAATAGGTTTAACACCCTATGTAGTTCGGCCTTTCAGTTCCTTGCAGTGGGACCTTGCTGTTGGAAAGAGTTTGCAGATGAGCAAAACTGTTTGGAGCGTTCAGTCAGTCTGTAGCACATCTGGCTAATGCTGAGTGGAACAAGCATACAACTGATGGCAAAAGAAAAGACTCAGAAATGTTAGTGAGGCTGAACGTGGGTAGCTGACCATTCATGGAAGCTGTTGGGTCTCTACAGCCTTGGCATAATTGTCTTGAGCAAAAAATTCATGACGTGGTATTAAAGGATTCTAAAACAGAGACAGTTCTCAATTGCCAACAGAATTCAAGATATAAAATAGATATCCAATTTAGATTTTTTAAATATTTTTGTTTAATGCTAGTGACTGGATTATTCTATATTTCCATCCCCCCTCACTGTAGTTGTAATATGAGCTCTGTCCCTGCACCATTCAATATTTGTGCAATAATTTTCCTGCCCTTCCATCACTGGATCTGAAACTCACTTGAACCTTGTTATTATTGCAAGAAAAATAGTCTTCCATCGAACAGCTGTGCTGTAATTTCCTCTTTGCCTCTTCATCTTGTGATGCTTTCAGCAGCTTAATGTGCTTCGCCTCTTTGGTCACATCTTCACCTGAAGCCAAGCCACAGTTGAGCTGGCTATACTGATGAAGGCTCTCTCCCTTCTTTCCCTTATTTAGTTTTCAAAAGATACTAGATTAGGCTGCGTCTTACTGGAAAATCTATTTTTATGATAGCAAAAGATTCACACAAAGGAAAATGATTGGCTTGAGAGACCTCACTAACTTTAGAAAGTTTTACAACTATATTAGATCTTCTGTTAGTTCTGATTAAAGCATATTCCTGCTATGAAAAAAATATAGATGAACAATCTTTTCTTCACTGTACTTCACCCAAAGTTAGAAATGTGCATTTGTGTGTCATAATTAAATATATACTGCATGAATTAGTTTTCTGAATTAGAAATCTCAATATTTGCATTATCGGGGTTAGTCTTTTATTCAGATGGTTGTTCAGGAGCCCTTTTTCTGAAACTCTCATGGAAGGCCAACACCTGTTGGAAATTTCTTTATTTAGAAAATCAAAACAGCAGTAATGCTGGACCTATTTTCTACAATATTAGGCTTCTATCTGCTTTTATGTGTCCTCTTTATTTGTCATTTCTGAAACCTATCAAGGGTTATGATAGCATTCATGCTAGCATTGCTATATCAAGGTTACACTGCAAGGCCTCAAAAAGACAAGTCTTGCCTTCCAGTTGCAAGCCTTCCTCCTGCTACAGAAGAAACAAAGACGTGGACATTTCAAAAATGCAATACTGCCCATCTCTTTATGCTGGGCTTCGGGTTCAGATTTATGCTGAGAAAGGTTGGAAAATGCAAGTAACTTTCATTACATCTTATACTATTCCACCAATGTATGACCTGCTTTTGTTACCTATCCTGATCCTTTGCAGTGGGGAAAGAATACAAATGGAAACAAACATTGACCATAGAACCTATTAGTCTGTTGTTTTTTCTTAGGAACAAAAGCGCACACTGTGTTTTTACTATCCCTCTAACTGCTCAATCTGCATGAGCAGAACATTTCATAAGGCAAGCTGGATTAGGACCCGAGGAGGAAACGGACTGGTGGAAGCTGCATCCATAATTTAAGATGTGAAGATAATAGCATATGATGGCCAGAAGGTAGCAAAGAATTGAAATTACTCCTGATGAAAGTGAGAGAAGAAAGTGCGAGAACAAGACTCCGGCTCAACAGTAAGAAAACAGAAATCATGACTTCAAAAGAATTATACAACTCTAAGGCCAATAATGAAGAAATTGAAATTGTGAAAGCATTTGCAGACTTTGGCTCAATCATCGATTCAATCCAAACAGGGAATTAGAAGACTGGGACTGGGAAGGGCAGCAGGGAAGGAACTAGAAACCATAAGGCTGTTTCACTGGAGACCAGGAGCAAGATCATCTATGATCTTGGCATTCCCGATCAGAATGTATGGATGCGAAAGCTGGACGTGAAGAAAGCGGACAAAAAGAACGCTGGTGCATTTGAAAGAGGAGCATATCCTGGAGTGAAAGCAAAACAAACAAGTGGGTCCGAGAGAAGACCACCCTGCCAGGGAAAGTTGAAGGCAGAAGAAGAGGATGACCATTTGAGAAAGACTGATTCCACAAGGGAAGCCACAGCATGGCGGTTGCAAGAGTTGAGCAGGGCTGTCAAGGACAGGACCTCTGGGAGAACATTCATTCCTAGGGTGGCTACAAGTTGGAGACGACCTGATGGCGCGCAACAATAAAAGCATCACTCAGTGAAATGTACCAAGCTGGGTCACAAAGTGAACATGCCCTTTTTTTTAGGAATATTTTTGTCTCTGTGTTTGTCAGTCTCACATTTCAGAAGAACAAGAATCTATCCCTCAAAAATTTCCCGTTTGAGTTGTCTTTCATTAACCAATAGGGTCCTACAAAAGTAGACATGATCTACCTAATGTTTCAAGCCAACAGAGTTCAATGGGATATGTGTAAGCATATGCTAAAGGCAATTAAAATAATTCGTATTTAGAAGAGGTTAATTTTGACTAGACATTGTCCATCACCCCGCTGGAAGAATTTTAGAGACATGAAAATACAATGAAGGCACAATGACTGCTTGTCGTTATGTCCTGCAAACAAGCAAAGCAAACCCAACTTCTGACCCAAACATGTGTAGCAGTCTACACAAAGGTTATGCTACAGGAATTGATTTGAGATAGTTTAATTCTATCTCCCTGGCCCTAGACACGTTAACTGGATGTCTGTCCACCAAAATCAGTGAGGCTTAATTCTAAATGATGGCTGAGACCCCAAAAGCTACTTTAAGCACTATGATTAAAAAGCAAAAATTCCTTTGAACTGCAGACCCCAATTTCTCTGTCACAAATTGCTCTTAAGCTCCCTTCAGTTTCAAAAATGGGTTCAGAAGGGGCATGAAGGGGTTGTGTTTTCAAAAGCAGAACTTGGGGATAGGTAACTAGGTCCTTGGATCCTGGCCAATATGCTTTCGACCAGCGTGCCAATCTCCTCAAATTCACCTCCTCTTGTTGGGGTGCTCTTTGGCGTGGGCTGCAAACCATGGTATCCCAGAAGTTTAGATATTTCGGGAGCCTCTTGTGGTGGACTGCATCTTGACCCAGGTGCACCACAATTTCTGTACACTTCTCTATTTTAACTATATTTTTAATTTAACCATTCACATTGATGTTGCATTTTTAGATCTTCATTTAAAACTGAATGATGCCTTTTCATTTCTATGCCCTCTTCACGGGGAAAAGCCTTCACGTTTGAAATAAACTTTGTCAGTGAAGGTCTGTTTATAAGTGAAGGGTAGCTCAATATGGAAGCTTCAGATAATATAGAATTAAAAAAAAGGGCCAACATCCGTGCTTAGCGTTCAATTTCTATTCTGTCCAGAACAGCTATAAAATTGGAGAAAAGTGAGTAATAGATTTGAGAGTCATCAGAAATATAAATTATAGCCAGACATTTCCTATCAGCTCTCCATGCAGTTAATGATAAACAGTCAATGGAATGCTTGCACCTCCAGCATTTTTATAATGAATCTATTGCGGCCGCGACAGCTTCCTGTCAAACATTATGCTTAGGAATTTATAACTCTTGATACCATATTAATAGATGGTGCAGATATGTTACCATCTTCTTCTTCTTCTATCACACTTCCGTAGTGAAGTTTATCAACTTCATTTAACCCATCGTCTCCGAATCTGTGCTTGCTGCAGCTGTCCGATTATAAAGCTTTAGAGGCAAGGCTCTTAGACTGCCTTTCAAGATGCACTGAGTCCCCTTTTGGTCTGGATATATATGGAAACACCTTGTATGAATGAGTAATACATTAAGCGCTTTTCAAGAAATACATAAACTGCAAGTGTCCAGTAAATGCTGTAATTTTTAGATCTGTCGTAAGAAGGCCTATGTCAAGGCTGTGCCATCTCAGGAGATGAGGACCCATGTGACTGAATGTTCTCCCTTTCTCGAAGAAACATAAGTCCACTTAGCAAAATAAAGGTGAGAAATGTCATCACTTCTTTCTAACGTCTAGCTTTGTACATCTAGCTTTATCTCAAGAGCTTTCAACCAGTTGAACCACTATCTCCTGTCTGAGATGGCCCTTCTCCCGGGCTTACACCCCTTCAGTGGGAACTAAACTCTAAATCACATCCTTCAAAATGTGTGCAGCAGAACACACTTCTCTGAATGTCACAGACAAAAACAGGGTCATGCTGGTATTGCTCTTGTTTCATCCTGAAGTTCAGGGTTGATTCCCTGGCCACACACATTGCTGAAGGTGCTTCACCATCTCCTGCACACTGCATCTGCCCTGAAATATCATGGCCTGAAATGCTGAAAAGAAAAAGGTGCTTGTTCTTCACTTGAAAGGTGTACCACAAAAATGGAATTGTCCTACAGATATCAGGTGTTCAAACTGAGTTTCATCAGCATGTGAAATTGATGCGTACAATGTGGCATTCTTAATGTTTATGTATGTGCACTAAAGATAAAATTACACTGCTTGGAAATGTAACTTCTAGACACCCTTGGAAGAGAGAACCCCTGAATCCTCAAGAACAACTTTCTCCAACACATGTTCTCCAGATGCTTTGAACTACAACTCCTATCTACCCCAGTCAGCTTTGCCAGTGGTCAGCAATGAAGGGAGTTTTTGGCAGAAACAATTCAGGTCATGGAAGGCTATTCAAGATTTAAAAGGGCAGCAAGTCACTGGGACTATATTTTATCAAGACTTCCCAGAAGAAAACAAGAAGAAAATATGGCAAACGATGAAGCAGAGTCAGCTGTAGGAAATTTGGAACTGTCCCTCATTAATCAGGAAAGCTGGAATCTGAGATTCATTATCTGCATTTGTATTAGAGTAAGAACTTTGTCAGGCTTTGAGTTTCTGTGTTTCATGGCGATGATGCTAGAGAGAAATTCAGCGTTTCCACTAGTCGTTTATTTTTCCCACTAGACACTTTCCCACCCAGAAGTTAAGGAAGACTCAGTGAAGTGGTCTTTTTTCAGTTTACACCTGAAATGTTGTTTCATGAAATCTGTAGGATTTGCCTTTAAATAAATGTTTCCAGTGATAAAGAAGTTGGAGGGTAGATTGAATATTGTGGTTTCATCAGTAATGAGGTCTGCGCTGGAAAATCTCTAAAATAAGTGATTATAGGTAAGGGTCTCTTTTCTTTTTTTATAGAGAGAAGCATTGTGTATGATTGAATTTGTATTATTATGCTATGCTAATTTTTTAAAAAAAGAATGATTTGGACAAAACTCTCTACATTCTCACAGGATCTTAACACTAAAGCATCAAAATGTCTCCCTTACTATCATTTATCAATGGCCTTAACGTCAACTGTCTCTCTCAGGATTGGAGAGGTGCAAGGGACTCCCCTGCTTCAGGATGTCTGGGGAAGGGAGAAAATGGCAACCAGTTCCCTAGTCCAATCTCCAAATGGGTCATTACTTATCTACCATCAGGTATGTGTGTGTATCCCCAGCTGTACATGTGAGAATGTAAATGAGTGGACCCCAACACCCCAACAAAACTAACTGGGCCAAAAGGACTGTGCATCCCTGACCACAAGGGGAAAATTAATATTGCAATAGCGGAGTTTATTGGTGACAACAATATGCCCTAGAAAAAAGAGAAAAATCGTACTAAATCAATTTGTTTATATCAAGGAACAAATATTGCATGAATTGCAAGTCAAAATGGCGCTGCAGTAGTCATTAGGAAACAGAAATATATATGTAAATTGTCAAGGTTTGTATATTGCTATTTGTGTATGTTAATGCTACATCCTTCTAAGAAAATGATGCATTCAAAGCTGCAGTCTTAAGCACATTTGTGTAGTGTCCATTGGGACTTACTTATGAGTAAATCTACAAAGGACCTGCCTGAAAATCATGGTTTGTATGTTGTATCTGAGTTGGTACTCACAAATTAATTCTTATCAGAGGCAACCATTTCCAGAGATACTAGTATTTGTATGTTTGGATTTCCACAAACTGTAATGTATGCTATGAACCATGTTGCCTTAATGACCCTCACTATTCTACTTCTTTTTAGTCATTCTATGTACTTTACACATACCAGATAATAACTCATATTCTTGGTAACCTTTGCAAATTATTTCCCTGAAGTGTTTTCTTCATCAATACCAGAGAAAACTTAACCACTGCCATCATCTTCTAAAAAGTAATTAGCCATGAATAATTGTTTCTTCCTGGCGTCTTTCTAGCTTTACACTGAATTGACTTTTTAAAAAAGTGACTCTATTAATTGTGGACGCACTGGGCAGCTATTTTGCCTTAGTTCCCTCATTCCGTTGTGGGGCAGTGGATTGCACTTTGATTTTCTTGTTCAAAGTCGCTTGCATATTTCCCTTTTTATTGTGCTTTGCATTCCAGACTGGCATAATAGATTTTCCTCTCTCGCTGTTTTATTAGATTCGATTTTGTAAGGCATTCTTTGCTGTCCATGAGTTATTTTCATGGAAGTCTTAAGCCACATTTATCGGCACAACTTTTTGCAATTTGTCTAGCAAGGTTTTGTAACATATATCTTCCAAACAACTTCTATTAAATAACTGTACATCAAGTTTTATACAACTTATAATGTCCTTACAGTGTTTGGAATTAGCACTCCTCCTCCACAAATTCTCTTTCTTACTAAAACTTATTTCTAAAGGGAAAAAAGGCATTCAAGAGGAAAACTCTGTCCAGTTTTTGAATGCAAATATCATCTACAGAGTGACTTTCAAACTGTATTCCAGGAAAGCTCCTTGTCAGCTTATTGAGGTTCTTTAGATGAGTAATGATGTCCAAGACAGCTTGTCCATTCACAGATGCTTTTCATTGTCATGGCTGCTGAAGAGAATTAAATATACCCTTCGGTATGTTGTCTTCAGTTCATGGCATCTGATGGGACAGCCAGTGTGTGGTGCCAAAGGAGATCTCCTTTTCACTGAGAGGTTAATACTGAGTCAGGGCACTGCATATGGGGATTCTTACATCTAAGTGTTTTCCCGTAAAGAGTAAACAAACACATCCCTGCTTGTAAAGAGCTATGTGAAGGGAACGTTTTGCTGAAAGGACACTCAGTTTTCTGATTTCCACCTCTGAATAACGCAGCTCAAACACAAGTGTATGAACCCAGTGCCTTGGTTCAGATCATCCAACAACCCACCATAGATGTTCAGCATGGTCGATTGTTGTGCCATCTGATTGCTGTGCAATTTCAGCAGGGCAGCTTATTTTTTCTCAAACAGAAGTCTTGCAAACCTATGACTTGTTTTCGTGTACTTCATACCCTTGATGACTTGTTGCATCATCCAAACCCAGTCAGGAAATTTCATTGTGGGTTGTTGAAAAGGGCTGAGTTGACCAACAAGAATAGTCCTCATGAGTGACCTTGCTTCCTGACCAAGAAGACAAGAAGCTACAAGAAGTTATAAGAGAATATGGAAAGGCAGAATAGTTTCCTACAGGCAAAGGGGTCCAACAAGGGTGTCTTTTATCTCCCTATCTCTTCAATCCATAAGCAGTTCATAGCATAAGGAAAGCTGGACTGGAACCAAATGATAGTGAAAATTGGTGGAAGATACAGTGATAATTTAAGATATGCTGATGATACCATATTTACTGCAGAAAGCAATGATGAATTGAAACAATTCCTGATGAAAATGAAAGAAGAAAACAAGAGTGTGGCTGATTACAGGAGAATGATATAATTCTGCTTCATAACAATGAAGAAATTGAAATGGTGAAAGATTTTGCATGCCTCGGTTCAACCATTAGTTCAAAGGGAGCCTGCAGTCTAGAAATCTGAAGAATGAAACCTGAAGAGGCAGTAGTGAATGAGCTAGTAACAATGTCCACCATCTGTCACTATTTTGGATCCCTGATCAGCATGTCTGGGTATGAAAGCTGGATGGTGAAGAGAGCTACTAAGAAGAAAGTTGATGCATTTGAAGCATGGTATCACAGGTGAGCTTTGCAAATACCCAGGGCCAACAAAAGATAAGCAAGTGGGTCCTCGATTAAATCAAGCCAGAATTTTTCTTGGAGGCCCAAAGAGTGAAACTTACGCGGTCATGCTTTGGGCACATCATGAGAAGGCAAGTCTCACTGGAGAAGACATTCCTGCCAGGGAAAGTTGAAGGCAGAAGAAGAGGAAAAGGAGAGATTCCACAGCTGTGAGTTTTTGGGACTGTGTGGGACATGGCATTTTGGGGGGAATTTATTCATAGGGTCAGCATAAATGGGAGAAAACTTATTTCTTAAGAAAAATAAAATAAGATAAAATGCAGGCACCATAGTTTTGATACGACTTTCTCTCCCCCTACATTGCTTAGTGTTGCTTAATATTTACCTTAAAGAAGAATTTTGTATAACTGAAAACCTGCTCATGGTTTTGAGATGTTTTGGTTTATCCTTCTAAAGGTATTGATTGATTTTAGATTTAGATTTTTTTTTCTTCTAATGGTCCAACACATTTCAGACCCTTCTTTGTTGATCTTATCTTTGGATATTATGTTACCTCTTCTTTTAAGAAACTCTGCTCCTCCACCCTGTGGGTGCATGTTAGTTTTGAAACTGATGCTTCATCCCATTCTCTCGAAAGTGTGACAACTCTTTGGACAAGTACGTCCCACCACCTGCTTATTGGACCCTGCCCATCTTAGCTACTTAACAAAGACAAGTACAGGACAGGGACCTGGATCCTGGAGGTTGTCAACGCCTCTCTGAGGAATGGCTGGGTACCTGCCCCTTTAAAGGAGGCGGTAGTCTGGCCAGTCCTAAAGAAGGTATCCCTGGATCCAGAGGTGGCCGCCAATTATAGACTAGTGGCCAACATCCCGTTTCTGGGCAAGGTGTTAGAGCAGGTGGTGGCGGGACAACTCCAAGCACTCTTGGATGAAACTGATTATCTGGACCCATTTCAGTCCGGCTTCAGACCCAGGTACGGTACTGAATCTGCCTTGGTCGCCCTGTACGATGACCTATGTAGGGAGAGAGACAGGGGGAGTGCATCCCTGTTGGTTCTCCTGGACCTCTCAGTGGCTTTCAATACCATCGACCATGGTATCCTTCTGGATAGGCTAGCGGGATTGGGGGTCGGAGGCACTGCTTTGCAGTGGTTCCGCTCCTATCTCAATGGCTGATTCCAGAAGGTGGTGCTGGGGGACTATGGCTCTGCGCCATGGCAGCTATGCCATCGAGTTCCGCAGGGTTCCATCTTGTCCCCCCTGCTATTTAACATCTACATGAAACCGCTGGGAGAGGTCATCAGGAGGTGTGGGCTGCGGAATCATCAGTACGCTGATACCCAGCTCTACCTCTCGTTCTCTACCAATCCAGGTGAGGCAGTGGCTGTACTGAACCGATGCCTGGCTGAGGTAATGGGCTGAATGAGGGTCAATAAACTGAAGCTCAATCCAGACAAGACAGAGGTCTTGTTGGTAGGCGGGTCGGACTTCGGGGTGAGGGACTTTGACCTTGTCCTGAATGGGGTTTCACTCCCTCTTAAGGACAGGGTTCACAGCTTGGGAGTGCTCCTTGACCCAGAGCTATCGTTAGAAGCTCAAGTAACAGCGGTGGTGAAGAGCACTTTCCTTCAGCTTCGGCTGATCCATCAGCTGCGCCCCTACCTGGAGAATGACTGCCTGGTGACAGTGACACACGCATTGGTGACTTCCCGACTTGACTTCTGTAATGCGCTCTGCATGGGGCTGCCCTTGAAGATGGTCCAGATACTTCAATTGGTGCAAAACAGAGCTTCCAGGATGCTGACGGGGACTGGGTGTTGTGCTCACGTAACTCCAGTCCTCCGGCAGCTTCACTGGCTCCCCATTGAAGTCCAGGCCCAATTCAAGGTGCTGGTTATCACCTACAAAGCCCTTAACGCCTTGAGATCTGGTTACCTAAAGGAGCGCCTGCGTCCATACATGCCCTCCCACCCCTTGTGATCGGCGGCATGGGCCCTTCTCTGGAAACCCTCCGTGAAAGATATTAGGAGGGTGAGTACCCGGAGGAGGGCCTTCTCTGTGGTGGCGCCCAATCTATGGAATGCGCTCCCCAGAGAGGTCCGCCTGGTGCCATTGTTATTTGCTTTTCGGCACCAGGCCAAGACCTTTTTATTTTAATGTTATATTAATTGTTGATTTTATTTATTGATTTTAAATTTTTTTGCCAGGATGTCTCCAGTATTTTATGCATTTCTACAGATTGTATTTATTTAATTAATTTTTTTAAAAAAATTTATAGTGCAATATATATCCTGCCTTTTTCCTACAAAGGGGTCAAGGCAGCTTACATCATCTCTCCTCCTCCACCTTATCCCCACAACAACAACCCTGTGAGGTAGGTTGGGCTGAGAGGCTGTGACTGGCCCAAAGTCACCCAGTTGGCTCCATGGCTGAGCTGGGACTAGAACCTGGATCATCTGAGTCCCAGTCCCGTGCTCGTAACCACCACGCCACACTGGCTCTCACTTTATTTATGGATTGGAAGCTGCCCCAAGGCTTATGTGAATGGGGTGGCATATAAATTTTCCAAATAAATAAATAAACCCCCAGGTCACCAGTAAAGCCAGACAAGATAAATGTCCCTTTGTCCATCCAAAGGAATTTTATCCTTCAGAATTTCCCTTTTATTGTTCATTAGAAACAGGCAAAAAAATCTTGTGTTGCTTTTGGAATTGCAACTATTATAGACAAAAGCTGTCTTTAAAGGATGCACTTTGGAGGACTGGGTGTACATACATCAAGGAAAACTTTTTAAAAATTCAGTTTAGAAAGCAACTTCATCTTAAGATTTTGAACAGTCTTTGTGAAAATTGGTGTCTCATGCTGAGACAGCCCCCCCCCCGAAAGATTCACATGTATCATTTGTGCTTCTAAGTTCTATTACTCAGGTGGAAAATTCATAATGTAGAGAATTGAGAGGAAATTACTGCATATACTGTCAATGAATTCAGAGGTAACTTAGTCAAGAATTATGATTTAATCCCTGAGCCTCCTCTGCCATTTAGATCTCATCTTTTATTTCTTAATAATTTACCTAGGTGTGCCTAATGATATGCCCAAAATGTGCATATAAATTATAGATTCACAATGAAGACATGATATCAAGCAATTCTGTCCAGTTCTGCTATCCTTTCATTTCTGTTAGTTTAAGCTTGAAGTGATATCTTTCTTTAAACTTCTTATAGGATTTTTTGTTTTTCTCCCCTTATTTGCTCTCTCTTAAGCTGCCACATATGAAAGGTTATTTTCTGTCGCACTCACGCTTGCTAAAACTTAATAGGAAAAATCCTTGTGAGCAGCACCATGGTATCTGTCACAGTTGCAAGCAGTAATTTTGTTTCCAAAAGCTGCCTGATACCCCTTTCCAGAAGAGATGCCCTGCTGATATGGAAATTGGAAAGGCTCAACACATATGGACAGGTTAAAGCAAAGCAGGACCCAAACCGACTGTTTGTTTAGATGGAGGGAATTCGTTTTACTAGTATCTGTGCATCATAGATCAGAGTTAATGTCTCACGGTAATGTTAATTAACAAAATCTCTTGTTTATTTTGGGAAATTCGAAAGGGGAATTGGTTTCATAGTGGGAACTATCATATTAATCAAGAAAGGGCAACTCCAGATTGTATTTTCCTCTGTAAAAATTCGAACAGCAAAGTTGCAGAAATCAACAGACAAGTGGCGGTCTTGAGTTTGCACTCCTGCAATGGCAAGTAGCTGAACGGGAAATTCAGTTGCCCAGAAACAAACAAAATCCAGATAAGTTGATCCATGGTGAGCAAACAGAACTGTCAAGGTTTGTTGTGCTGCCTAAATCCAGAAAGGTTGAGCAGAAGCAGAATTGTAGGGAAAAGATTCCCATTTAACGAAAAAGACAAACCATGGCACAGGAGTTTGGCTGCAGGAACTACCAAAAGTAGCAAAGAGACGGATGGTCTTGGGTTGAGATGAGCAGCCGGAGACTGGCTGCAAGCCAGCCCAGTGTTGCAGTTTCAGCCAGGAGCAAGGCCATCCACAAAAGCCCGGTGTGTTGACAAAACTGGCGCTTTTCTGAGTGCTTGTATTCTAGGACATCTGTACATTCAGGAACATATCAGAGATGCCCATGCACCCAGGAGGCAGGGGACCAGTTCAGGCAGAGGTCTGTAGAACTGACACCAAAGCTCCGCTTCCTATTTTATGGATGGGGCTTTCCAGCCTTAAGCAGTTCCTTCTTCAGGAATACTATTTTCTAGGAGAAGAAGTGACAAGAAGACTCACCTAGATGTTTCTTCAGGAGATATGGGAAAGAGCACAAATCGAACATCCAAGAAAATACATGCAATGCTGGCGTGGTGGGTGAGTAATTGGCGTGCTAGGAGAGCAGGGCATCTTGGTGAAGCGGCACGCACGCACTGGACTGGGCGGAGAGCCAAGGGTGGCTGGGTTGCTGTGCTATGGCTCTTCTATGACCAGTCATCTGCCTTTTGCGAAGGGAAGCCAAGAAGGAGCTTGTGCCACAACAGCTGTACAAAAGCAAGCAGCTGGGGGACATAAGGAGATTTAATAAACAGGGGGGAAACGAGAAAGAGAAGAAACACACAGGGAGAGTTCTTGTGTTTGACAAGCTGCAGCAAAGCTGCTTTTGGAAAAGAAGCTCATAAGCAGTGTTTATATAAGGATTTTCAAAGATGCCATTTTGAGCTACATTTCTTTACTCTGTGATGTGTTTTAGTAGCGAAATAACAGAATGCCAGTTCAGTCCTTCTGAAGCTCACATAAAATATGTTACTATCTTCTGTTTTATTTCCCCCTTTCAGACAGCAGCCGAGAAATATGTTGCGATGACAGCATCTTTGACAACACATGTTCTTTGTTCTCCCCGTTGTTCTTCCTCCTCCGAATACAGTGTGGGCAAAGACTGCTGAAGTCTGCTGATACCTGCCTCACATAAATAAAATATTTTGGCAAATGGATACGTGCACCTTCCCAAGGGCAGGAGTGCATCTTTGGATTTGGCCTTGAATAGCAAGTTGAAGAAACTCTGCTTCAGATCAGTAACCTCTTTGCTACTCGTTCCTAATGCAAAAGAGCAGGCAAACCCCATTAACTCTTGGTAGAGGGCAGAGGTCACCAGCCAAAGGATGGAGTGAGGTCCATATTTTCAGCTCATGGTAGCAACCCTTTGCTTACTTCTGGGATTAAGTTCCTCCAAGCTCAGCTCAGATTACTTTGGAGCAGGGCTGTCCATGGGTGCTCCTGAAGGGGCTGGGAGCCCTTGGTGTTTCTGTCATGGATTTTTTCCCCATCACATGCATGTGAAATATTTGCTACTTGCAGACACTCACTTCATATATTCTTTTCCAGTTTCCTCTTTCGTTCTAATCAGAGTTTGCAATGATGCTGGAATTGATAGACTGCCGTTATTGTTTGCCTTCCAGGCCAAAAAGAGGAAGCAGGGTTGAAATGCTTAGCAAACAATGGTCAGCACGATTTCCCTTATTTACTAGTTAATGGCTCCAGCATCGCATTCTTTGTAGCAGCCTTTCGATTGATGCAGGGAAACTTGGAAGCAAGCGTGTGTCTTCTCTGAGTGGAAGCGTTTCTCTGGGCCCTTCTAGGCACCGTCCCTGTTTGGAGAACGCCTGGATCCCTGCTCACCACACCCGGCCACGGAGCAGCATTCGAGCTCCTTTGTGTCTCCCCATGGTTTCCGACAGTATGGACTCCGAAGCGGAGTGCTGGCCAGGAAAGTCTGCGGCTGATGGCCGAAGAGGCTTGTGCCGAGGTCAGCCACACGGACAAGGTTGAAGTTAATTAAAAGTAAGTAATGCATTGCACCTCTTGGGCCTCCTTAGCATGCATGCCAAATTAAAGTTGCGTAGATTTCACTGGCTTGGCACTGCGATGATGACAAACAGATGGACAGAAATCTACTTTTCTTATTATGGGTTCAGCAATAGATGGGCGCAGGAAGGGAAACACACTGCATGAAGGGAACTGGGGCTCCGAAGGAGGACGGGAGCCAGCCAGGCATCTCGGCAACGCTGACACAGCCTGGCCTCTCGGAACTATTTGGCTGGAGCTTCTCAGTGGTCCTGTGAATGGAGACAGGACAGTGTCTGCTAGCCTGTTCAATGGATCTAGTGATGGAGTCCATGCTGCAATTCAGGCATGAGTTGTGTTGGCTTGTGTTGTCTGCTCCTCATTTACTTGCTTTGCTGCAGCTTCACACCAACACTGTGGCAGAAGGGCAAGAACAGAGAGCCAGTGTGGTGTTGTGGTTAAGAGCATGGGACTGGGACTCAGACGACCTGGGTTCTAGTCCCCACTCAGCCATGGAGCCAACTGGGTGACTTTGGGCCAGTCACAGAC